>NW_015505275.1:506513-507989 GCF_001515645.1 Sinocyclocheilus grahami
TATATATAATAAAACAAGGATGAGAAGATGATTAAAAAGCACATAAAAGTATGATACACAGTCATTATAATTTTTATGCTGTATTCCTGAAGTCAATCAGTTACTTTGCATGAAGACTGAAGTTTAGTGCGCTCCCTACACTCAAATCATGCATACAAGAAAGTGCAGTGAGTGGAAAAGAAGGAATTGCAACAAACCTCAAACCTTACTGGATCTTGTGTTTGTTGTCAATGTGATAGTTTTGAATGTCTGCAGGTGAACAAGATTTGAAAACTAAGGAAGTCTCCCACACTCCGATAACCACTGGGCTTTTCAAAAATAACTAATTTGCTCAGATTGTTTTCATGAACGTTTCATGAAATTTACAGCTGAATAGTTTACAGCAGACATTGCAATGTCAATGCCAATTCAGAAATCAATCCAGGCTAATAAAAAGTGTTTGCGTGATTGTAATTGCTTTTACTCATAGTCTATTTTTGTATTTTCTCTTTTAGGTCCTCCAATATATATCTTCCAAACCAGAGATCTCCTTTAATTTAATTATTTATTCAAGCGATTCATATCAGTTTAGGAAATTGAATGATTCATGACTCAATCTAAGCTAATCGTAGCATCACACTTTGAGTGGTTCTTAAAATAAACACCCGAACATACCTTCTAGAGCGCTTAGTTGTCTTCACACTGTTGAGAAACAGTGCGTTCCTGGAAATGACGTCTTATTCTGTGCGAACAGCCTCACAAGATCAAGCGCTTGCTGTTCTTCTGTCGGGAGAAGTAGGCTCCATGCTTTGCTGGACTAGGTGTGACAGCGCCATTTGAGAAATGAGAGGCAAATTTACTCTGCATGACGCCCACATTTGTGGAAAGAATTTCCACCCAGGGTCCATAAGAATAATTAACAGTGAAATATTATAAACTGCCCCATAAAAGTGCTATGTCGCCTGCCAAATTTCTAAACTTAGAGAGTCCACTTGTCGGAAAAGCTTTTGGAGAGAGAGAGAGCAATGGTGAACTAATAGGCATGGACACATGTAAAGTCATTTGTTTTTAGTTCAATCTCATAATATCATGCTTTCCCTAACTGTGTTAAGATAGGATCAGTTATGTGCTGGCTGGAGTCAAAACATGTTTTTCGCCAGAAAAGCAAAGCAATACCACCCACTTCTCAGGGCAAAAAGAATTAATGCATCTCAGGTCTCAAAAAACTCATAGGTTATGGGTTGCATGACCCGATTGCCCACTTTTTTTCCTCAGTGCGTAAATGTGCACCTCGTGCTAAATTAGCGAGGCTGTGAATACATCTGCAGGAATTGGCTGACAGGGCTGCTGTAAAAATCACAGGGGGCAGTGCTTGTATAACACCGGTGATTTACTGGTCTGCAGATCTCACGCTTTGTGTTGATTTTGCCAAACCCCCCCCCCCCCCACCCCTTCCTCTTCCTCTCTGTTGTTTTTCTTTTTTTTTTTCTACACCCA
>NW_015505275.1:507999-513372 GCF_001515645.1 Sinocyclocheilus grahami
TTTTTTTCCCCCCCCCCCCCCCCCCCCCCCCCTTTCTCTTCCCCTTCCTGTAGCTTAATAAATGTCTTTGCACGAAAACCGAATACGCTAAACGCGTGATTGCCTTTGTCAGGCAATGGTGTTTAGGTTGGATTGAGCAGCGCTGTAATTATTGCTGTCATAAATGAATGGATCCTCCCCAAGCGCTCTTACCGCTTTATCAAAGCTAACAATTCTCCTCCATGTGGATCCAAAGTTTAAACCTCCATTTCCTTCCAAGTTTTTTTCACTTCACCTCGGTTTTAAAATCGTGATTAACTGACACTCGAGTAGAGGCATTTAGTAAACTCAAGGCCTTTGAATTCTTCACACGGGATTGCTGTTCTCAAAGCAATGAATACTAAACAATAGAATTGTGTTAGACTTGTTAAACTTCAGAAATCATCTCACTGATAAGACTGTGATATGCTTTGATACAATACATACAACATTTATCTCTGGTCCTCTAATCTGACTGGACGAATCTGGGAAGTTAACAGCAAGTGATTTTATGAGTGATGAATGAGTCAGTGAATCATTAATTAAAATGATTAGTTCAAAACACACTGATTCATTCAGGAACCAAACAAGTGACTCACTGCGTTCCATTCAGAAGGGCTCATCCCAGTTCCTTATTCTCTAATTCATTCGAAATCCCTTCTGTTACTTGCAAACACGCATTGCGTCATTTTGATGAGCCAATTTAGGAGGCACCATTGCATAATTAAACATGGAAGCAAAGTCTCATTCTGAAGGGCCCTTTGAAGTGGCTAGTTTTATGCACTTCGGCCCTCCAATATGGCGACCATGAGGCCTTCATAAGTGGATTTAGTTATTGAGTGAGTTGATGAATTATTCAATTAGCCGATTTGTTCAAAACATACTGACTCATTGTTGTACAAAGCAATCACATGTCTTTACGACTTGTTCAAAACATGCTACTGATTTGGTTAGGAAGAAAACAAGCAAGTGTCTTTATAAATGAGTCATTGACTTGTTCACTCAACGGATTTGCTCAAAAACAGTAATCTAAACACCACTACTGTGTGTTACTCTGAAATGCGCAGCGGCTCTACTTAGGCTTTGTTTGAATTTTCGTTAGTGGAGCAAAATAAACTAAATATTGGGCCATATTGTGTCAAGTAAGATATTATTACAATATTAACCTCTTGTTTATTCATCTGTTGTATAAAAGCAGTTGCACTCCCAAAAACGTTCTGAATAGTGTTTGTGATTATGTGCTGTGGAAAAACAGAACAGCACACTTTCTCTTGTAATATTGTGGAAATATTCAGTTGTTGACACTTCAATAATGTAACAGGCATCATTACAAACAACATCATATCTTTGATATAGACTTTATATATAGCAAAAATAACTGCTGTTTGCGTTTACAGGCCTTGGCAGTTCTGTTAAATAAACGAAGGAAATGCTAAGTATTGCTGGTTTTGTTGTTAGAATCAAGTCCATTAAACGCTTTAATTTTTGCCAAAGAAAGTTGTCTTTTATGTGTTTACGATGATGCCATTTCAAGTAAAAATATCTGTAAAAGTGAAACTGCTTTTTATATAACATAACAATCAAAGGTTTAATTAAACAAATGTTTGTTTGCGTCATTTCCATTCTATTTTTAATCAAGCGTTTTATGTAGAAACAAATGCAACAGTTTGTGGTAAAACATCAGGGCTTTGAGGTGAGAAGAGAGCTAATTTCAGGAGTCGCAGAGTGGCTGTGTTTGTGGCTCATGTTATCAAGTGCAGAGTGAATGCTCTCCAGCACCAAATGAGTGTTGATTTTGGTTTCCAGGGAACACTGAGACTCACAACACTAACTTCATAACAAATATCAGTCAGTCTGGAGGCCCTGACTCCCCCTTGTAGTAGTGCAAGTGAGGATGATGGGAAACGAACCAGCCTGTGTTTTTCAGTACTGTTTTTTGGACAGTATTACAGTTCTGCATGACCTAATCCGTATTTATAATTATTTATGTGAAACGTTTATGCATTTTTGTACATTTGGATATACGGTTAAATGTGCAGCACAGCTTTAGAAATATATATTTTTTATGAATCCTTTACATTCGCAATATTCTGTTAGTGTTTAGCTATGTTTTACTATTATAAATATAGATATTTTTGTTTTTAAAATACAAAATTGCATTTGTGTTAAAGCTGAATTTTATATCTAGAATAAAAATTTTAGAATTAGAATTTCTTTCTTTTTTAAAATAAAAAAATATAAATTGAATAAAATTGAGTGAGGTTTATTCTGAAAACAAGAATGAAAAAATAAAGAAAAAGACTTTGCCAAAGGGATCAGAAAAATAAAAATAAAAATAATTTTGTTGTTGTTTTGCTTAGTTTCTTAAGTTCATTTACATTGTTTTAAATACTTTTTACTTAAAAACAATGAAATAATACATCTTGGGTTTTCTAATTGCAACTTTATTTATTCAGGAGAAGCTAAGAAGAATCCGCAAAACCGTGGAGAAAAAAATGGCAAGAACCGCGGTCGAGACTCCAAAGAAAGTGGCAAAGGGGGCAACAAGAAAAAAAAGACCTCGAACCGGTCCACCACTGTCCCCACCATTACAACGAGCATGGCGACCTAATCTTATGGTGGTGTCAGGTGGGCCTAAGAAAGGAGAATGCTTGGCCCATCTTCGTTGGCTGAAGACAAACGAAGACGTTTTTGATTGTGACAATATCAAAATTATGCAAAAAAGGGAAAAAAAAAGGAATAACGCTGCTACACGTAAAACATGCTCAATGAGAACTGGAGGATTGCTGTACTGAATAATGAACTGTGTGAATTGAGTAAAGTTTGAGGGAACCAAGGAGCTTGGTTGGTTAGTCTCATGCTATTTGGAAGCATCCAGAAAGACTGTGCACTGTGCGTGTGCAGGGTCATCTTTTTGTAAGCCTACCCACAGGAAACATATGGCGAAATGTTCCATATGTTCCTCTTTAGACCTATTGGAAAGGCTTCTGAACTATAGACATCACTGCAAATGAGGCCCGTCATCCTAACATCACTTAAAGAACATCTAAAATACATTAGAATCTCTTGTGGTTCACCTAATCCAGCTGTAATCACATTCTTTTTTCTCCAGAGTTGGATCTCCTTATGTTCGTGACAGGTAGCAAACATTCTGGAGTCTGTCTGTGAGTCTGTCTCAGAGTGAAAAGTGATTTTTTTTCTTTTCTTTTTTAAAGTGCTTTTTTATATCTGTTTTTTTTCTGTTGTTTATAACAAAAGAAGGCACTGGAACTGATATTGTGGTTTACAGAGAGAATGTGGAGAAAGAAGAACTTTAATGATGATGAAACTATCCAAAAATGATGCAAAAAGTGTTATTATATATCTAGAGTCAAAGCACTTATTATAACTTACAACCGATGGAGTGGTTTTAGTGGTATATGTAAAATAAAAGTCTTGCGATTAGGGGAAAATAAATACAGTATTTTCTGCACAGAAGAAGGCAGCAATAATATGAGGAATGTACAGTGTTGAAGTATGTATATGAAAGATTGTGTGTGTGTCAGATGTGTTGTGTGTTTTTGAATCTGTGTTCTTGCGTGCACCTTTATGTTGTGAAGCGAGGGGAAGAGAGAGGTCAACAGAAGTCTACAGTATTGTGTGACCAAGCCATTGAGGAACTAAACCAGCATAATGCTTACACTGCATTGATTATATGCTTTATAGGTTTTTCATTGCTCAGTTATCATGGTTCAAATAAATGCAATATATCACATCATTCATAACGCTTTGCAACATACAGTATCAGTATCTGAGGAAGTAATGCTGTACATCATACAGTTATCTACATGTAGCATCCAGTCACACTTTTCTTAGTCTATTTGCTTTCCATAGCCTGCTGACCAGGGCTAAGTTTTCCAAAAGCAGAAGTGGATTGTAGAGACCACTGGTGCTAATGGTTTTTATGATCTATAAGCTTATGATGCTTTTGGGAAATGCAGACCAGATCAGTGGGTGTTCACCATATACACCCCTAATGAGAATTGTGACACTGAAAATGTCAGCTTCCGTTAATCTTGCAATATACTTATTGTTATTGTATATCTATTTCTATAAAAGGCTACAAGGTAAATAAACATCTAAATAAACATTGGTTGCAGTTTCTAAATGTTTTTTGTCTGTGTATTTATGTATATTTGTATGGAAGACCAGCTCTATCAATCTATAGTGGTGTGTTATATTAGGCGAAGTTTTTATATTCATAACAAAAGCATTACTTGGCCCGTTAGATACATTTTCTAGATTTTTTTTAGTTTTGTGTAAGAGGATGCGTGTTATTTTGCTATGTCCCATGCCCTGCTCATTAAATTTGAATGAGAGTAAAACATTGTCAAAACATACATTTTAAAAAAAGAAATTATCCTATTAATATTTTGTTAAATAAGAGATTACTCAATTTGAGTGTATTGATCATTTGGTGATAAAAACTATATTTTTATTTCATAAAAAATAAGAGTTTGTCCATGTCCCTTGAATGGTTGTCCACCCTGTCGTATTTGGGAATCCGCCCCTTCAAGAAAAGGCCATACCCTTTAGTGACATCAGGACAACAGATTTTTGTCTCTTCAGTGGCGGGAATTTCAACAGCTAAGGTGAGCAAGTTGGTGACTTTTCAGTTAACGAATTTTCTTCGTATGAGTTTGCTTATTTGCTTTGCAAAAACTTGACATGTCCACCCTGTAGTCATAAAATATACCAGAAGTGATTAGAATACAGTATTTTCAAATATACCAAATTCTCTTCAACAGCCAGACTAAATATTTTGCTAGTCACAGTTTGTTGTAAGCTAATATGCTAATTGAAGCTCAAAATGTCCACCCTGTCGACCACTTAGACTCGATAGAGTGGACATACACATGACAGGGTGGACATAACATAATCTGTATTGTTTATCCTTTTAATCTTTCATTCAAAAAATACACAAAATTCTAACCAAAAAAAAAAAAAAAAAAAAAAGTGGGGGGGGGGGGGGGGTATATCAATGTGATTGAGGATATAATTATATTATTTATTATTATTATATATATTTTTTAATAACCCGGTTTAGGAAAGGGACATCATACCTTTCAGAAAATATAATTTGCATTTTAATTTTGCAATGAAAACGTATTTCACAGTAATATATATGTTCATGACAGGGTGGACATATCTTATGGTTTATGCTTCGAATAATGGCCCATAATTATCCAAAAAAATGTGTGGGAGCTCAGCTGATATGTTTCTATAGGCTTGAGTGTCTACTATTTATGATGACATAAAGCGAAAGGGAAATTAAAACCAAAATTTTTGAGTATTGTGAGGGTTGAAAGGCACTCT
>NW_015505275.1:515343-547067 GCF_001515645.1 Sinocyclocheilus grahami
AATGGTAAAAAAAAAAAAATGGAGTGGGGGGGGGGGGTATATCAATGTGATTGAGGATATAATTATATTATTTATTATTATTATATATATTTTTTAATAACCCGGTTTAGGAAAGGGACATCATACCTTTCAGAAAATATAATTTGCATTTTAATTTTGCAATGAAAACGTATTTCACAGTAATATATATGTTCATGACAGGGTGGACATATCTTATGGTTTATGCTTCGAATAATGGCCCATAATTATCCAAAAAAATGTGTGGGAGCTCAGCTGATATGTTTCTATAGGCTTGAGTGTCTACTATTTATGATGACATAAAGCGAAAGGGAAATTAAAACCAAAATTTTTGAGTATTGTGAGGGTTGAAAGGCACTCTACGGTGATATTATTTATATATATATATATATATAAATAAAATAGTTTTCAGGACGTTTTTTAAGTAGTCGGGTAAGTTGTCACATATTTTTTACATCATGAATTCACAAATTCATGATATAAAATTACTGCAAAATTTGTCAGCTTAAGCAGTGTTTTAAGATTTGTGTACATTACATTTGACAATTTTGGTGTTTTATCAATTATTTCGCATTTTGTAATTGTTTCACTGGTTAAATTTTGCTGAAAGCCTCTATTAGGCTGTTTAGTGGCAGGTTCCATTGTGACAACTTAAATGAACTTTTCTTTTTTCCTGGCTGATAATGGTGAAAACCTATAGATTTTAGTGACCATGGGATGTGCTAATACAAACGGAAATTCAAAAATAAAGAGTGTGACAACTAGCCTCCATCTCATTGAAAGAAGACTATTTGCATTCATTTTTTGGGACCTTTACATGTTTTATTAGTTATATATACATAAAGAAGCCTTTAAGCCTTTAAAGTGGACACATTTTTTTAATGAACAAATAGCCTATGTATGGACATAAATTGTCATTACCCTAAGTCAATCAGTCAATCAGACCTTTTTGCAAACTTGTTTGGCCAATTAGAACAAAAAGAGTGCTTCATTTGCGAATCATGGCATGGAAAATTGATTAGGCTATAAGAAGGGATGACAACACAAATGGTTGTTGAAATAATGCGAGGGAAAATGATGTGGCAGAGAACAGCAGTTTCACTGGGGTGGTCTGTGTCACGACAGGAGAGGAAGGTGTTTGCGTGTGTACAAGAGTGATTCGCGTTCGAGCAGAATAGCGTTTGTGGTTCAGCATGCGTACGGCGCTAGTTGAGGTCCGGGCAAGGGCCGTAAAACTTGGGACAGAAATAAAAACTAATGGTGTGTCATCGCCAGGGGGAGGAGCTTAAACGGCTCGCACCCTCCAAACGCAACAGCCGTTTCTCATTACAGAGGGGAGGGCAGAAAAACGGTAGAGAGTGGATCGTAAATTACACTTTCATCCCCCTTCCTGATCATACATTCTTGCGCCGGCTCCATGGAACGGAGCTCTTCCTCTCGTTCACCCTCTCTCGTTTCTCTCCCATCCTTTCTCTCCCTCGTTTCATCTCTCGCACCCCCCCGGGTCTCCCCTTCGGTCCCCCTCTCTGCATTTATTCGGCCACGTTTCCATTTTATCCGCTCTTGATTTCTCATTAACACGGAGCCCCTAAGGGAACATAGTGATGAAAAATCTGAGAAGGGCTGAAAAATTATATCTTCGATTTTATATTGCGTTCTCGCAAAAGTGGGCCTATTGTCCCACCGAAAACACTTTGCGTTCTGTGGTAAATGTAGCCTACTGTTCTCCTTCCTAAAATGATTTAGATCACAAAAGTTTTGCTCGGGGGAACGCAAGTTTTGCTAGTAAACACAAAAGCATTAAATCATCCCCTCGAGAAACTGCTTTCGCTTGCAGAAATATTGCAATAGGTTAACTGTTTTCCTCAAATTATATTTTTTCGCAGTTTTGCGAGAGAAGGCAACATTTCTCGGGCAGGCCACGCAAAATCATTGAAATATCATTTCTCCCGCAAAACTTTGCGTTCCCTAAATGTAGGCATATTAATTGCATTCCCTCATGAAACTTTGTGTTCGGTTGCAAAAGTATGCAAATATTGTTTTTCCTCCCACCTCAAATGATTTTTATCACAAAAGTTTTGTGAATGGAGGGAACGCCAAGTGATTTAAATAGCCTGTCGTTTTCACCCGAGGCTATAGCGCTCCCTCCATACCCTTGTGCGTTCCCCCGAGATAGCCTACTTTGCGTTCTTTTGCAAAAATATTGCCATTTTTTCTCACTCATCAAATTGTATCACAAAAAATGTAGCGAGCGAACGCAGAAGTTCTCTGGCGATGATTTCAAAAGTTTTGCGAGAGAGCGCTAAAGGATTTAAATATAGCCTAATTTTTCGTCCCAACTATTTTAACTCCTCACATTCAGGGGCTCCGTACGTTGACGAGCCTGTATGTAAACCTTAATATATGACAAACATTACGATACATATGCCCTCGTCTGAATATTTCACCTCGTGAGTGCCGAGCATTTTTGCTTAGTCACAGAACTCAAGATGTCCCCCGTCCTCCCTCTCGGGTCACGGACTCCACCGGGGCAAATGAGGCCACAAGTCTCCCGCATGTCGTATAGGCCTACTCTCCGCGAATAAGCCATGTGCTCTCCCACTGTTATTACCAATTACCTAATTTCTGTCTGTCTTTCAAATCATAACCGAATCCAGCTCTCCTCACATGAACTCAGGGATTCCCCATAGAGAAACCCGCTCCACGTTTTCATCTGTCCTGCTCTGAAACACAGCAGCCTCTCTCGTATGGATCGAGATCTGAGGCGAGGGAAAATGGGGGCCAAAAAGGGATGTTTCTAAAGGGGTGCCTCTGGAACAGAGCGTGATGGAGTGTGTGGGTGGTGGGATTTATAAGCTGGCACCGTGTTTGTGGTGTCTACCAGCGATGCGCCCTGCCAGTACAGGAGATAGTCTAACCCCAGAGGTTTTATGAGACTCAAACATGCAAGCTATATATAACCAAATCAATACAGCACAATATTCCAAATGGAAGCATAAAAACATTAGAACTGCGAAACCTTTCGTTATAATCACTGTCTGGTGAGACATACGCGAGCGAGCTTTTGAGATGATGGGCATCCACGCTAACAGAAACAGCCCTCGGTCGGCAGGTGCAGACAGGGTATAAAACTCCTGTGCGTGTCAGGATGAGAGCGCTGGAGCCAAGAACTGTGCCTGACTTGCCTGGGAACTCCACAAACATCTGCTTCCAACCATTGGAGAGCAGCGTTTGATTCACAGTTTAGGCACTTTCTTATTTGCTCGTATTAGCTGATGCATTATTCTTGTCGGGTTTTCTAAATCAACTTTACTGAGACCGATAAAGCATAGACTGCATGGTCGGCTTTTGTTGGTAAAATCATTTTCTATGCTCATTATAAACCTATTGAAAGGACAGTGACACAAATAATGCCAGGTACAATTGTTTGCTCATTAATAAGTCAGAAGAGCTAATATGAACAAGGTTAAATCATTTAGCCTACATAGAATATCGCAGAATTTGTTTTTCATTGTTTAAAATGTTTGAAAGGCGCTTATCCAAGTAGTCAAATGTGAAGTCCAGTTGTAAAGAAATTTCATCTGGCGATTTCGTTACTTTTTTAGCATTATATTGAACGTAAATGCATTGTTAAAAAAAGGATAAAATCACACAACATACCGTTTGTAGATTGTGAATATACAGCGTCTTGAGTTTTGGCAATAGTAGGAGAGTAATGCCACCTAGTGGGCCTGAACTCCAGTACTAGGGGTCTTTGTTGTCAATAACATTCATTTAATTTTACGGTTTAATTATTATATTGAGTATTTTGAAAGTTTCTGACAGTTAAGCTTATTGGAACATATATATGGATCCAGTTAATGTGATGAACTATTTATGTAAACTTGAGAGGTACTAAATTTAAATACCACCTTGCATGGAACCATGGTTTAGGTGACCGGAAAACATGGCATCCAAGTCACACATTTGTTTGTACAACTTTACAATGTACAAATAAGAAATTTGGAATATCAGCAGCACAGAATGTGTAATCTATCTGTCTGTCTGTCTGTCTAACTGTCTATCTATCTATCTATCTATCTATCTATCTATCCACCTTGCATGGAACCATGGTTTAGGTGACCGGAAAACATGGCATCCAAGTCACACATTTGTTTGTACAACTTTACAATGTACAAATAAGAAATTTGGAATATCAGCAGCACAGAATGTGTAATCTATCTGTCTGTCTGTCTGTCTAACTGTCTATCTATCTATCTATCTATCTATCTATCTATCTATCTATCTATCTATCTATCTATCTATCTATCTATCTATCTATCTATCTATCTATCTATCTATCTATCTATCTATCTATCTATCTATCTATCCTTGAGTGAGTACAACCAATACCCTGTTGAAAGAACCAGCATATGCTGGTTAAGTATGTTTTGAAGCTGGGATGCTGGTTTGAGCTGGTCCTTTGCTGGTTTAAGCTGGTCCTTTGCTGGTTTATGCTGGTCATGTTCTGGTTTTAAACTGGTCGGACCAGTTTAGGACCAGTAGGCCAAAGATAAGTTAGGCCTACTGGACGAACGTCATGTAAACTAATTAATAAGCAAATACATTACAACACACAAACTAGATTTATAAATGTGAGGTCGTTTATGTCCTGCTTATAGGAGTTGTATTGATAACACCTTATAATAACTTGAATAATATTAACTATCAATATGTTAAAAAAATTTAAATCTTAAATCAACGTCATGAACGTTCGATTAATATGATTTTCATACATGTCCATATCTGAATTTTCATAAACTTCCAAGATGTGTATTTTTTGTTAATATAATTATTATGAAGTGTTATCAGTAGTTTGTTCAAACTTGAGGGCTGCTGTTGTTTGTCTTAAGTTTATTTGCTGTTGTTTGAGTCAGTTTAACCCTTACAGAAAAACCACATGAATTTCACATACACACATGAATCTGCACATGTGAAATATCATGTGTGAAAATCACATGTGAAACGTGTGCTTTGCACGTGGGAAATGTGTGTTTTTGGAACATTTTCATGTGAATTCCATGTGAAACCCATGTGATCACATTTTAAACACATGAGATCACGTGTAAAAAAAATATGGACACATGTGGAAAATATATGGACACATGTGGAACATATATGGACACATGTGATCACATGTGGAAAACATGTGAAATTCATGTGGTTTTTCTGTAAGGGAACTGACACAGTTTTGATATTATTTTTATATTAATTTTACCAGTGAAGGTGTCTAATGTATAAAGTATCTGAATTATTCTTTGTCCACTAGAGGGAAGCGCATCATAATAAATGAACTTGTTTTGTTCTGATGAAGGAGAAATTCACTCTGTGCTGTTACTTGTGAAAAATGACCTGTAATAGCACAGCAGCAGTATTTTTGTAATCATAGATAGCACATATTACGAATTAATATTATGAGCGTATTAATACGACTGCTTTCAGTCTGGTCCTGTCTAAAAACAGGAAGCTTGCCAAAAGGACTCATGAGACACGATAAAGTGTGAGTATGTTAAGGATGATTTGGACCTTAAAATAATTCTCTTTGATCGTTATGTGTGAAAACTGCCTCACTTATATTAGAGGTCAAATCTTTTCGACATCAATGTCACTATTGTGAAACACCTCAGGGCCACATGGCAGGTTGTCATGCTGAATCAATTTTAGTTGAACCATCCCGTTTGAACTCTTAAATGCTTAATTTAATGCATTGTGTAGTGTTTTTAATAAATTAGGCTTGGCTTCACATGACCTGATTTACAGGTGCACAAGCCAAAGTGACCTGAAAATAGAGACAAAATAGACTACTAAAAATACAAATAGAATTTAACAGCTTAAAGAAATGTTTAGGACTATTCCTATCTCATAATAGTTTCTGTTCAAATGTTTTGGACTGTGTATGTTCTTATTTTCAACCAGTGTCAACATGACACTTAAGTCACCTGGCTTTATGGCTCAGTTTGAAAAATTCAGAGCTAAGCAAAGATGGTAACCAAATAGCACACTTCTAGCACAAGATAAATAGGAAGGCTGATGGATAGGCTAGCTATTGACAGGTATTACAGACCCCCATGTTTTTAACCTCTGACTGAATTCTGTAGTCTAGATGTAATTTGAGAGCATTAATTGTAGGGTGTTTGTAATTGTCTCCTTTACATTTGCTGTTCGATCCCACACAAGGACACAATTGTGTGTCTAGCCCTTTGTTGTTGTTGTTTAACTAAGAAATTATAATTTCTTTCTTTCTTTCTAATCTATACATAGCTCAAAATTTTGAATAGTAGTGTGTCCGCAGTCTCCACAAAAACATGAAGCAGCAGAGCTGTTTTCAACATTGGTAATAAGGAAAAATAAATGTTTCTTGTGCACCTAATTAGCATATTAGAATGATTTCTGAAAGATCACATGGCACTGAAGACTTGAGTAATGGCTGCTAAAGATTCAGCTTGGGCATAAGAAAATATAAGCACAGACTGTGATGACTTAATGCAGATGATGTGTTGAGACTTATTGTGTCTAGACTTATTAAGAAGTGATGATGTTTATTTTTGTCATTGATTTATGGACAAGTAGTCAGAATTACAGCACTCTAAGAGAGATGCCATCTATTTGACAGTAATGAAAACAGGCTGTGAGGGATGCAAATGTGTTAGTTCATGTCTCTTGGCCTATCCAGCTGAAAAGTGTCCAAAGCCAAAACTAAAAAAAAAAACGTTTAAAAAGCATACACATTAAAACTTATGTTCATTATTTTAATATAGAAATGTTGTGTATTTATGTGTTCATGTAAAACTAAAAGCAAAAATACTAGTTGTTTAAATGTTGTTAAATGAACAAAATGTATTTTTTTTAACAATTAATTTGTTGACTATAAATGTATTTATACAAAACTGGCCCAATTATGTATTAAGATAAGCTGACATTTCAGCCATTTATCTTGAGAAATTTGTATTATCTACATTCCATCTTATTGCAGGATAAGTCGTAGTGTCACGCTAATTTTACTAGGCTGTTTGCAAAACTGAAAATAAATTCTGTAACACAAGATAAAATGAAAATGTTTTGTTTTGTAACATCATTTTTAATATGTTGTTAGGAAAACTCCCACTACTGTCAGAAATAGGAAATGCATTTATATCATTGTACTTCTTTTGTAAGTGTTAGGGCCTCTACGACCCTTCCACAGCTTCTTAAAATTAAACAGCTGTGACCATAATAGTGCCAGGAATTGTCTCATCCGTTAGTGACTTGTAAAATCATCAAGTGTTCATGTCAATTGTAACCACGTGCCTTACTTTGTCATCTTGACCTTAAATGATATCAGAAAACAGTCCAGTAATTGATTTTTAAAAGGATATTTAGAAATACTCACACAGTGTAACCAACCAGGCTGACTAATTCTGAAAGCTTGTCTAGACGTCTACCTTTGGGAATCTGTCACCCTGTAAACTGCAGCTGTTTTGTGAGTGATCAGAGTGATCAGCTCTGACATAATTTATGACCGTAACAGCTACATTTCTCTCCCTCATTGTTAAGACACATGGAAGAATTGAGCTGAAATGTGTAATCGATGTGAGTCATAAGGATTCTCTTCTTCTTACTGACTGTGAATCTTCTCTGCTCCCAAACTGCTTAGGATGTTGATCTTATACCTTATTTTTAGGTTTCTGTTGTGTTTGCCAGAATTAAACAAAAGAACAAACTGACTACTTTACCTGCAAATAGGCTAGGTCCTTGATTTCTCAGGTCATCTACAGATTTCATAAAGGCCATTCAGGTTAACAAGATTAAATGACTTCAATCTAAGTTGTTCAAGTTGGCTGTCTGAAGCACAAGCTTTCAAAAGAAAAATTAAACATTTGACACAGCTAACGATAATGTTTCAATTGTGGTCAAGTGTTTGTCATGTGGTGTTACCTACATGCTAGTGCGTAACGAGGATACTATCTGCTAAATAGCCTGATCTGTGCTTTATAGAGCAACTTTCTGTTGGGCTGGAGTCCTGGTTTTAATGAGCATTTAAGTTCCATTAGCCCCCCGCTAATTTTATAGGCAAATTTAGCGTGATGTCTTTACTGATTAAATAATCACTGTCTGGCATGTGTTAGAAAATGCGTCTTGATAATGCGTCTTGATAATAACAAGCAGACACTTGAACCAGTATTGCATTTCTTGTTAAGCTTACGCTGTCTGTTAAAAATATGTTATGAGACTTAAGGAATAGAAGAACCACAATCACAAATGGCTTTATCGAGTCACATAACACCAAATAAAAGTGCACACAAAACAAGCTATTGTTTCCCACAGTGCTTCATTACTCTGCACTTAGTGTCATCATGGGAACTAGCAGTGTGTACAATAAATCATCTGGTATTTTCAGAGAGCATTTGGCTTTACCGGACAGGCTAATTGTTATGGACATTTCAGCACTTAATATACAAAGCTTTTAGATGTCACTTGAGGATAAAGTGAGATGACATCACACACTTTCTCATGGCTAGATGTCTCTCCTGATTCTCTGGGCATGAGTTGGATAAATAAGAATTGAAGTAGAATCCAAGGAATGCAGCTTAATTCTGTTTACACAAATTACATCAGTGATATTATTTTGCTTTAAAATGAACTTTTACAGCCTCCAAACATCAGTGATGTCTTGTTTGAAGAAAATTAACTTATAAGAAAATCAGATGTTCTTATTTCTGCTATTTCTATTTTTTATGGTCACTGGTTTTGGATACTAATTTTAAAAGTTTATTTTTACTTACAAATATACTGTATACTTTTAAGTTGTAAAAGTATAGACAAAGTGTGTGTGTATATGTATACATTTGTGTGTGTAGGACATATTGGACATATCCAAAAACGTAATAATCACTATATGATTCACTGACCACTAACTCTCAAACAAGTTTGGTAAATCACTTTAACTGACTCATTAAAAAGAACCATTTCATAAGAGTCATTTTCATCACGTGCTGTAATGTAGAACTGCCCTAAACTGCATATTTTCTGCTGTCTGCAAACTGTTTTGGTGGTTTAAGTTCGAGAAGTAGTATTTTCCACTCATTTTCTCCATAGGCATTTTAATTACTAACTAGCTGCAAGATTATTCAAATGACCTTACAGCTCCTAATAGATTTGTTTCAAAATGTTTTGCTAGAAATCATTTTATCCAGAGAATAGGAAAATCCAAGGAAATACTACTTCTAGAACTATACTCTTGTGATCTTTAAATCTATAACGCTTTACATTTAATAATATTCCTTCTCTGTACTTTTAGTTTCACTCTTATTCTCTCCTCTATTGCTAAACCTTCTTTAATCTAGTACATTATCTAGAGAACAACATCCCTCACCAATCCTCTTCCTGTCCTCCCTTTTTTTGTGAGATATAACAATACTGGTGTTGTCACCCCAATCCTGAAGGAATGTTGTCTAGATCCTGCAGATTTAAATTATTACACATGTATCTTACATCTCCCTTTTGAAGAAAATGTGTTGGAGAGTTTTCCTGTCAGCTTTAGTTGCACCTGGTTTCAAATAAACCTTTCCAGTCTGGATTTCATCCTCGATATAGCACTGAGACGGTTACCCACAGGTTGTTAATGACCTCCACCTTTCTGTTGTCTCAATCTTCTCAATTTGAACTGTCAACCATAAACGGCTTTGCATGCGATACTGTCTGCCGTAATATACTTAGCAATTGGCATCGCTGACACAGTTCACTTCTTACCCTGATGAAAGTTTTTTTTGCAATAACACAATCCCTCCAGCCCTTTTAACAAGAGGTGTTCCCCAGGGATCTGTTCTTGGTCCTCTCTTTTTTTTTTGTAAACTGTTAAAATATCTACTATACAATAATAAAAGGTTGTCAGTTTGCAATTCAATTTATTTTGACATAATAAATAGAATGGCTACTTTTGAATGGTTGTACTGTAGTACCCACATATACCAGCAGGCGTCATGTTAACCAGCATAACATCAACCTGTTGATCTTGCCTCACAATACTTGCTGATCAGCTGATCTACTCTTATACTGTACCTTGAGTATCAGCCACAGTCAGATTTACCAATTTATGCTGAAGTGAAATGAGTTTTATAGTTTAAGTCAAAGGTCTTTATTATGGTTGGTTCGCTTATTTAATACAGACCTGATAATGTCAGACAAAAGTTAATCTGTTCAAAACTGGATAATAGAAGAGGTTTCATCATTCATCTAAGTACTTTTCAGCAGTTGTAGGGCTTAATCACTCATCTCAGTGACTACATCAGGTTTGGTGGCCTCATCACTTGATGATTAATTAAATACAGGAGCCACTTTAGTCAGTGAAGCTTTGAATCACTTCAACTTCACAGTGTCCGGTTTTCCCACAGGCCTTCCCTGGTAATGATTCACCCACCACTCATGTGATCCTCCTAACCCTCCTCCATTGCCTGTCTGGCCTTCTCTTTTTTCCCATAAACCTCTTGACTGTGTGTATGTAACTGAACCCCAGTGGAAGTGCCATGGACCAGCTCCAAAAGTTTAAATCTTCCCTCCCTCTCTCCTCTGTCATCCTCTCATTTTCGTTTCCGGCTATTCTCTCCCACGTGCTCTCCCAACGTCCACCAGAAGGCCTCCCTCCCCCACCACCATGTCCCGTTCTCCTTTTCCATTTCCTTCTTTGGTGAAAATGCTGAAAAAGAGAAGGGGAGGAAGACCTTCACCAGTGTTGAGAGGGAGCAGATTTGGCCACGTGTTTGTTTTAAGTTCTTATGCCTCATCAAGGCGAAGAAATAGCACACACAGCAAGTTTGCACATAAACACACCCATCTAGAGACACAAGGTAACCTTGAATGAGATTGAAGACAATAGATGATACTAGTAGAATCTTGGGTCCTTGGCCTAAACGGAGTCAAATTTTACCAAAAATACTTGTTTTTGGTGCTTTTGCATAATGTAGTCTCTGGAAAAAAATGACATTACAATTGGTTTAATTTATAAAATATTTATCAACAATCAAACTTTTTTTTTTTTTTTTACCACACCTCAAACTTACAAAGCTTGAAACACTTTAATTAAGAAATGCACATTAGCCAACTCTTTCTCTCCTGCATTAAAGCTCAAAGTGAATATATAATTATACATTTAGAAATACTCAGAAGGTGAAACTAGTAAAATTGGCATCAATAAAATAACAATACTTAATGTCTCAATTTGACAACATGCATACTATCATTTTTGACATACAGACACAAATATTGTTTCATTTCATTCACTCTTAACACAGAGGAGACATGTTTATAAAGATTTAAGAAATTATGAATGTAGAGTTCATAATGAATTATCAAACAATTAAAAAACAGGAAGTGAACAGGAAATAATATGTAGTTTGTGTATATACAGTGTAATGCGTGCTGTATCTCAAAGTTTCTGTGCTTTTATAGATAATTCAAGCTATAGTAGTGCAAATGCAAGTCTGTCCTCCACCTGTATACAAAATGCATTTCAAACTTCATTTTCCCACACATCTCTGGACTGCAGAAACATTTCAGCTGTTATTTTTATTCTGACATTGCTATGCATTTTGGAAGACTCCCACTGAATTGAATGCATATGCAATTCATAAAATGATGAATGCTGAAGTTTTGCTAAGAAAGACAAAAGGTTTTAGTGAAGTTTTGGGAAAAAGTGCTCACTAACTACAGCAGTCACACATATTTATGTGACATATATGGTGTGTAAATGCTTAGATGTTTAGCTTTTGGTGGCTGCTTCTCAAAGTGTAACTTTACTGTACCCAAAACTCAAAATCAGTTGTGCTTTCATTCATGTAGCCTACACTTTGCATGGCACAGAGTGTTTGGAACAGTTCTAAATGGGTGTTCAGTCACTTTAACAGAACACCAAACCTTTGACCGTTTATGAAGGAATCTGTTTGAGTTTTTCCACAGGCTGCAAACACAGACTACATCCACCCATTAATGACCATTACCAGCCTAATGACAGTTCTGGAAAATAAAGATGGGAATAAATAGTAGGCAGATCAGATATTTTTATCTGTGCATAGAGACCTACAAGTTTATGGAGTGTTGATTCTGGATTGTGCAATGGATAGACTGTAGTTGGAACTCAGCATCGCGTGGCTTTCACAACTCAACAGCAATCTTTGGTGCATCTTTTAAAAGTCTTGTTTATCCAGTCGTAAACCAGCAAGCCTATTCTTTGAGTATTTTGGTGAAGCTCAGACTATTGTGTGTGGGGGCAGATTGCTGGTTTGCTGTGATCTCAAACAGCAGTATCTGCATGGGCTAACTTGAGATGTGAAGTTCTCATTTGAGGGCACAGCAGTGTAAAATAGACGTGTGCATGTATATGTATGCGTGCATATGAGAAGGTAAGGTGTGTGGATAGGGTTTGCATTCTATTCTAAGTTGCTGTTGCAGTTGCGACAGAGAATGTCATCTTGCTCGGGGAAGAAGCCTGCGCCCACCAGCGACACGGAACAACGAGAACAGGTGAAGCACGGCTGGTGCCATTGCCGGTCCTCGAACGAAATGTACTTTCCTCCACCAAAACCTAAAATGAAATAAAAATCATGTAAAATCTCTGATGAGTTCATCACATGATGTCAAAACGAAGACATCTGTAATCCCTGACACAAAACCTGTTGCGGCACCACTGTCCAGTGTCCATATCCATTTTTAAACCAAAATGACGTTCATGCGTGTTACCTGTAATAGGTTTTTTACAGGCTTCACACTTCTTGGCGTACAGATTCCCAAAACATTTGAGGCAGTATGGGCTGTCATCGCGGGAGGTGAAGTGTTGGCCAGCCAGTTGGACTTTACAGCTTGTGCACACAAAGCACTCCTTATGCCACGGCTCATCCCTATAGGTCACACCACCTTTAGCCAAGGCCTGAGGAGGAGAGAGTTCATCAGAGACACAAGCAGTAACCTGTCAGCATGAGTTCCCGTATACTTGACCTAAACCAAGCTACATGGAAAAAGGTATGACATTCAAATGCATGCATAAAACCTCATGTCATGAGTGCACATTCATATAATATTCAGGAATTGCATGTTAGGGATGGGTCACTATGGTTGTATAGTTTACAAGTTTGCTCAACAATTGAGGTTGGATAGTTCTAACTAGCTTGCTAATAACTGATCACCAAATTAGCATATTAGAATGATTTCTGAAGGATCATGTGACACTGAAGACTGAAGTAATTGAAAATTCAGCAATGCCATCACAGGAATAAATTAAATTTGTACAATATAAATAAATGCTGCCTTGATGAGCATAAGAGACCTTCAAAAACAAAAAATCATAACAATTATAAATGTCTGATGATATGCATATATGTGTGTGTTTATGTATATAGTTTATTTTATTAATTTATTTTTTGTATTTCACAGAACTGTAGAGCCAAAATGCCAAACAGATGGTGCTTTGTCAGGACAGGATGTGAAACTGACAGCCAGAGTTAATCAGTGACCAGCAAGACTTCTGATATGCAACAGGAAGGAGAAATGAGGTCAGAATTCTGACTTTTTGTGGAGGAATGTGTGTGAGGACTGATGAGGAACACATGGTTATGTATTTCAGGCAGAGAAGCAAGAAAACCCCACCACTAACCTGTTTACATCGAGTACAGCGCGGTGCAAACTTGTTCTCATAGCAGGGTACACAATAGTGGTCATCTTTATCTGGAATAAAGGACTTGGAGCCTATTGGCTGTTGACAGCTGTTGCAAATGAAACAGCCCTCATGCCATGTGGAGCCGGCATACTCAAGCTTCCTGGTTCCTGTGAGAGAGAAAAAAAGGAAGCCTTTAAAATAAACAATTTCCTTGTTTTCGACAGCTGTGCATACCATGTTGCCATAAAATCTATAACTTTAATTCTGTCAGGACCACTATCGCCAAAGATAGTGCACACAATTTGGATTGGCGGTATGGTTCCGTTCTGGGCAAGAACTCCCTGCGCATCCATGCAGTCTAGCATGGATAAGCAGCAATAACCCCCCGGTGTAACAGAACAGAACCAACATAAATGTATTGCAGATGTCATTAGGTTATAATTTAATGTAACATTTTGAAATTAGTTTGATTCAAGGAGAATCAGAGGCTGAATCCTGACTGACAAGAGGAGTCGTCAGGGATGGAGGTGGGTAATTAGGTAATGAGCAACGCAAAGCTGGTGATAATAATGAAGGACTTTATATATGAGTGCTGTGATAGGTGTTGCATCCCTATAGACGTGGATCAGCTGAGAGTCAGCTGATGTGAGCTTGACTAATATGACCTGCCAGAACTGATGCTACGCTATGATTTAGTGATGTAACTTTACATATATAACTAGGGCAGTGAATTGATTATACGTGACCCTGGACCACAAAACCAGTAATAAGTCATTTTATATTTGTAGCAATATTCAAAAATACATTGTATGGGTCCAAATTATCGATTTTTCTTTTATGCCAAAAATCATTAGAATATTAAGTAAAGATATTTTGTAAAATTCCTACCGTATATATATATATTAAAACTTAATTTTTGATTAGTAATATGCATCGCTAAGGACTTCATTTAGACCGCTTTAAAGGCGATTTTCTCAACATTTAGATTTTGTTTGCACCCTCAGATTCTAAATGTTCAAATAGTTGTATCTCAGCCAAACATTCCCCTATTCTAACAAACCATACATCAATGGAAATCAAATTAATATGATGTATAAATCTCAATATCAAAAAAATGGACCCTTATGACTGGTTTTGTGGTCCAGGATCACAATATATTTGGATCGAATTAAGGACATGATGTGCTAATTAAATTAATTTTAATTAAATGAATCATTAAGCATATAGTTAAAAAATATATTAATGTATACTGTGTATTTGAAATAATTCTGACCTTTATTAACGCTAGATTGCGATAGGATAAAGACACTGAATTAAAATACTATACACTGAAATATTTTCTCAAAACTAGAAGAAAACAAAGACCATGATGCATAGTGTTTATTTGCGGACAGGTTACTAAGTAAACATGGTCAATTACGCCATTGTTTGGTCCTCAAGTCGGGATTCTCAGAGATATCAGATCTCCCAGTTAAGTAATGCTGCCATTTTGGTGGAAAAGAGTTATGATGTCTTATTCTCTGATAAAAAGTCTTCCCACTTCTAGGACCACCAAGGGAGCATAAGAGAAATAGTAGGCCCATCATAATTGCCTTGATTCTTTGCATTTTCCCCATTGTGGGACCTGCTGATGAGCATGTCACCAACAGTCACTTCACCCAGTTTGAAAGACTTCATGTTTTTTAAGAGATCTCACCTGAGACTACTTATCGCTGGGATTTCCCTACAAAAGATGAATTTGAGCTTTCAAAGTGACAAAATGATGATCTGACAGTCAAGGTTCATCAAATGATTAGCAGGTTAAAGGTTGACTTTCATAATCCACTAAGTGTTTCACACGTTACCCAGATCAAAAGCCCTGTGGAGATCCTCCTTAAAGAGCCACTGCCAAAATCACCAACGCTTTACACAGAGAGCAAATGATAAAAGTCGTAATCTCCTGGATAACAAAAAACATTTAGAAGAAATATAAAATTACAGAAATGCTGTCTCGCTCAAGTTCAAAACTCACCCCAAAATATGTGTCACCACATTTATCAAAGCAAAGTATAAACTATAGACGAGAGCCCCCCATCCTTTGTCTTTCCCTTGTCATCTGCACATCACAAACAGAGGCCCTAACCACTAACAAAATTGTGGCGAAATATTTTTTCATCTTCTTGTTTTTGGTTTGGCAATTTTTGGAGATTGTAATACTGCTTGATTTGCTAACTGGATTTACCTCAGAAAATAACAGCCACACATTTTTTAATGCCAAAAGCAACTAGATTTACGTTTCCAGTAGGAAATAACAGTACTTGCAAGGCAGCAAAATAAATGTTACAATTTTCGTCTTTGCAGTCTAAAGGCGACAGTCTAAACCCACAAGACCTTCATTCATCTTCAGAACACAAATTAAGATTTTATGAAGCAATGAGAATACTTTTTGTGTGCAAAGTAAACAAAAATAACACATTTTCGTTTCGTAATTTTCAATTTTGGGTGAACCTTTTAGATGGTTATATAGGCACCAAGACCAAGAGGAGTTCAATATGCAAATAGTATATTTGCATATACTATAAATATGCAAATAAATATGACAACATCACTGTTGGTTATACTGTCAGTGCTGAACATTTTAACAGTGCAAAGTTTAAAGCTATAAAACCAAGTCTAATACACCTACAAAATTAAATTATTAACAAAACAGCATTACACTACCATTCAAAAGTTTGTAGCATTTTTAAGTCTCTTATGTTCACCAAGACTATGGCAAAGCTAAATTTTCAGCAGCAATTACTCTGGTCTTTAATGCCACATGAAATCATTCTAATATGCTGATTTGTGCTCAATGTTGAAAACAGTTGTACTGCTTAATATTTTTGTGGAATACATTTATTTTCATGAATAGAAAATTCAAAAGAACATGATATACAGGTGCATCTCAATAAATTAGAATGTCATGGAAAAGTTAATTTATTTCAGTAATTCAACTCAAGTTGTGAAACTCGTGTATTAAATAAATTCAATGCACACAGACTGAAGTAGTTTAAGTCTTTGGTTCTTTTAATCGTGATGATTTTGGCTCACATTTAACAAAAACCCACCAATTCACTATCTCAACAAATTAGAATAGTTCATAAGACCAATAAAAAAAACATTTTTAGTGAATTGTTGGCCATCTGGAAAGTATGTTAATTTACTGTACATGTACTCAATACTTGGTAGGGGCTCCTTTTGCTTTAATTACTGCCTCAATTCGGTGTGGCATGGAGGTGATCAGTTTGTGGCACTGCTGAGGTGGTATGGAAGCCCAGGTTTCTTTGACAGTGGCCTTCAGCTCATCTGCATTTTTTGGTCTCTTGTTTCTCATTTTCCTCTTGACAATACCCCATAGATTCTCTATGGGGTTCAGGTCTGGTGAGTTTGCTGGCCAGTCAAGCACACCAACACCATGGTCATTTAACCAACTTTTGGTGCTTTTGGCAGTGTGGGCAGGTGCCAAATCCTGCTGGAAAATGAAATCAGCATCTTCAAAAAGCTGGTCAGCAGAAGGAAGCATGAAGTGCTCCAAAATTTCTTGGTAAACTGGTGCAGTGACGTTGGTTTTCAAAAAACACAATGGACCAACACCAGCAGATGACATTGCACCCCAAATCATCACAGACTGTGGAAACTTAACACTGGACTTCAAGCAACTTGGGCTATGAGCTTCTCCACCCTTCCTCCAGACTCTAGGGCCTTGGTTTCCAAATGAAATACAAAACTTGCTCTCATTGGACCACTGGGCAACAGTCTAGTTCTTCTCCTTAGCCCAGGTAAGACGCCTCTGACGTTGTCTGTGGTTCAGGAGTGGCTTATCAAGAGGAATACGACAACTGTATCCAAATTCCTTGACACGTCTGTGTGTGGTGGCTCTTGATGTCTTGACCCCAGCCTCAGTCCATTCCTTGTGAAGGATTTTGCTTGACAATCCTCATAAGACTGTGGTTCTCTCGGTTTGTTGTGCATCTTTTTCTTCCACACTTTTTCCTTCCACTCAACTTTCTGTTAACATGCTTGGATGCAGCACTCTGTGAACAGCCAGCTTCTTTGGCAATGAATGTTTGTGGCTTACCCTCCTTGTGAAGGGTGTCAATGATTGTCTTCTGGACAACTGTCAGATCAGCAGTCTTCCCCATGATTGTGTAGCCTAGTGAACCAAACTGAGAGACCAGTTTGAAGGCTCAGGAAACCTTTGCAGGTGTTTTGAGTTGATTAGCATGTCACCATATTCTAATTTGTTGAGATAGTGAATTGGTGGGTTTTTGTTAAATGTGAGCCAAAATCATCACAATTAAAAGAACCAAAGACTTAAACTACTTCAGTCTGTGTGCATTGAATTTATTTAATACACGAGTTTCACAATTTGAGTTGAATTACTGAAATAAATGAACTTTTCTACGACATTCTAATTTGTTGAGATGCACCTGTATTTGAAATAGAAATCACTTTATCCATTTAATGCATCCTTGCTGAAAAAAAAAATCTTACTGACCCCAAACTTGTGAACAGTAGTGTAAGTGGTTTAGGCTGAATAAGTTGCAGAAGTTTCTTACTTGAGTTAAAAACAAACTCTAACCACAACTCTAACCACATTTATGGAAAATCAATGCCTTGCAGGCACTAGAAAAATACATAAAAGGACTTTCAATACAGGGCTCACTTTGCAAGCCTTGTAAAAGAACAACATGTGTAACTTTTTGGAATCGTTACCTGCATTTCAGATGGATGCAGCCTTGCTGAAATAGTTTACTGGCTTATCTCCTCCTATCATCAGAGGCTTGGATGGCAGCCATGCGCAATGATTTGGCTGAGAGACAGCAAGCCAGGCAGACTGGCAATTATTTTGTCACATCTAACCTGCGCAACACTCCCTCACTTCTCTCTCTCTCTCTCTCTCTTTATTTTAGTCATGCTGCTGGTACTTCAGATTTGCTTTGGCAGAACTTTGCAACTTTCCCCCTTTTTCTGTTTTGGCTCCTTCATGTTTGTGAATCTAACGTTACCTGCATACCTGTGGTCGTGACATGCTGTCTGTTTCACTAGTGTGAAGACTTGCAGTCTTATACAACAGTATTGAGAACAAACTGAAGGAACGGTGCCAGAGTGCGATTGGACTAGACCTGAGACCAGTCTGAACAGGATTTGTCAGGTAATGACATGAGTTATGACTGATGATGTGTGCTGATGTCATTCATACCAGGCATGACGGTTTTATCGCAGGCCACACATTTGGAGGAGAACTCGTTGCAGTAGCAGTCATTGCACAGAAGAGCATCATCCTGGCTGGTGAAGGGCTCGTCTGCCAGCGAACGGTCACAGCGGAAACAGCGGAAGCAGTGCTCGTGGTAGTGACGGTCCTCATAAAATAGCTCCTGAATCACAAGAACAGGGATGTTATGAACATTTAAAGGGTTAGTTCACCCAAAAATGAAAATTCTGTCATTAATTACTCACCCTCACGTCGTTCCAAACCCGTAAGACCTCCGTTCATCTTCAGAACACAAATTTGGTGTTATGCTGTTCTGTGTCAGCCGCACCACACGGATACGGTTTTTTATGTTTATTTACGCTTTGATTTGAACGAAAACAACGTATCTGTGTGGTGTGGCTGACACAAATAGCATATGTGGAGGAGACAAATTGTTGAATAAAGTCGTTATTTTAGTTTTCTTTGCATACAGAAAGTATTCTCGTAGCTTCGTAAAATTACAGTTGAACCCCTGTGCCACATGGATTATTTTACCGATCTCCTTGCTACGTTTCTGGACCTTGATCGTGAGAGCTCTCAGAATGCATCAAAAATATCTTAATTTGTGTTCCGAAGATGAACGGCGATCTTACGGGTTTGGAATGACATGAGTGTGAGTAATTAATGACAGAATTTTCATTTTTGGGTGAACTATCTCTTTAAGGGGAGAGTTCATGCAAAAATCATGTCATATGACCTTTTTTCAATGGAACACAAAAGGTAAAATGTTGAAGAATGTACTTTTGTGAGGGTGAGTAAATCATGACAAATAGTTCATTTTTAAGGTGAAAACCAAAACGTGTTCACCACAAACATTAACTAGCAGCAGATGGTGCACTGGTGTCTCAATATTAGAATATAAAAAAATTGCAGTTATTGTTAAAGACAAGTTGACATACCAACAGATTAGCCATGATTATGAGAAAAAAAGTCAGAGGAGGCCACAAATTAAACCGCTTTTCCTCGATCCCAAGAACATTTCTGATTAAGATCTCAAGTAATAGCTATTCAGCCTCTCAAACGCTAGCACATGTGCATCTAGTTCTGAGTGAGTGTCTGTGGAGAACATGGTGCCTGGGTCAACTACTCATGTAAAATATGTAAACATATAGTAATAAGACAGGGAGGGTGAAATTTATGACCTGTGCTGCAATTGGCCAAGTCAAAAACAGTGACTTAATTTAGTATCTGCCATTGTCAATAAGTCATCAGACTCTTTGTCTGTAAGCGCATGGACTCGCAATTTCCTGTGGAGAGTTTACTGTGGTAAATGAACTGCATTGTTTGGTTATATTTACTTTTGAAGGGATTAGTTACCCTCAGAATGGGAAGGATTAAAAACTCAATTGGTTGCTATTATGTTTTGCCTTAGGTTTTTAACATTGTTGGCCTGACTGAAGTTGAATAACATTTCTAATTGGACAATAAATGCCTCTCTCAAAAGAACTGCTAAACTGACAGTTTCAGCCTGAAACCACATAAAAACTCTTTCACGTAATTGAGTCTCAAATTTTTCCAACCACCATGGATATGCTCCTGTAAAATCAAAATTTTGCAGTAGAATGTGAACCAGGCACTGTTTGCATGGCTTTATTTAGGGAATCGTTCAGTCAGAAGTTCAAATTTTGGAGGTCTAAAGTTGCGGTCAAATTTACCGTCAGTTGGAAAATATTGTGGGAGAAATCTAGTTATTCCAATACAAATTCACATCTGGAATTTTGTGAGAGATTTCACACTGGGTTCATGCAATTTGGTCATGCAAATTTGTCACATTGGTCAATAGAAAGAAAGATTTGAAAGCGACTTCTGCCAAACTACTGATAATGGACCTTTTTTTCCCCGTCAAAACGTGATTGCACCTTAAAGCAACAGTCCATATTTATTGTCATTGTATTTAAAAGAGCAGCTTAAAAATATCTTATTTTGTGTTCCACAGAAGAAATAAAAAAAGAAGTAAAGAACAGAAGAAATAAAAGTAATACAGGTTTGGAATGACACAAGTGCGAGTAAATTAGGTTTAAATTAACTATCGCTCTAATAAGTAAAACTCACTCTTGAATCATGGCCAATCAGCTCTTTGCACTCATCGCAGGTGTTGGCGAACAGGCTGTCGTAGCAAGGGATGCAGTAAGGGTTGTCCTCCGCCTGGATGTACTTCCTGCCATATAAGGACTCCTTGCAGTTGTCACAGTCAAAGCGTTCACTCATGTTGCTCTGATCCGAGTCAGTCCCTGTAACAACACAAGGAAGATTCAGGAAGGTGAGCTTTCAATCATAGCTGCATCGCACTGAGAGAAAGACACACACGAACAAACACAAACAAGCAGATCTGTCACGAAGCACTTTGCAAAACGTCTATTAAGTTTTATAGCTCTGTGATGATAGCTGGGAAATGAGAGGGAGGAAGCTGGAATTTTAGCAAGCACACAACCTTATGCTGCATGTGACGTAGGGCTGGACAATAATTCAATATCAATATGTATCGCGATATAATTCTTTTCAATAATGGTGATATGATTTTTAAACACATTTCCGATATACATTACCAGTGTTTCCCATACATTGATTTATTTGTGGCATTTGACTTTGTTGAATAAACATGAGTAATGCACGTTTCAAAATCAAAACGTGTCGCGGGTGTTTTATATGAATGTATCTCTGAAGGGGAGCGACTGTCTTCAGAAAAGTTTCGATGACATTTTCATTTTATCTGACAAAGAAGCGTTCATGAGCGGAGCTGATTTCATTACAGCCGTTACCGGAGAAACCGCAAGTTCTACCGCTCTCACAGCGCCTCCTGCTGGCAGACAATCAGTTTTTCAATTTTCAATAAGCCCGTCTCCAACAACATGTTTTTGTTGTTGCTCTTTTTATAAAAAGCTTTTGTAACATTATACACTATACCGTTCAAAAGCTTGGAGTCAGTATGATTTCTCTTTCTTTCTTTCTTTTTTGGAAAGAAATTATAGAAATGAATACTTTTATTTAGCAAGGATGCTTTAAATTGATCAAAAGTGATGATAAAGACATGTATAATGTTACAAAAGATTTCTATTTCAGATAAATGCTGTTCTTCTGAACTTTCTATCCTTCAAAGAAACCTGAAAAAATCCTACTCTGCTGTTTTCAACATCATAATAATAAATGTTTTTTGAGCAGCAAATCAGAATATTAGAATGAATTCTGAAGGATCATATGACTGGAGTAATGATGCTAAAAATATAGCTTTGAAATCACAGGAATAAATTGCATTTTAAAATATTTCCAAATAGAAGAGAGTTATTTTAAATAGTAAAATTATTTCAAAATGTTACTGTTTTTGCTGTATTTTGGATCAAATAAATGCAGGCTTGGTGAGCAGAAGAGAATTCTTTAAAAACAATAAAAATCTTATAATTAATAAGGTGAGTCTGAGATGTTTATTTGACAGTGATTTCACATTTCTTGTTTGTATGAAGGCTAAATACAAATAAAAGGTGAACATTCATTTATTTGTGCAGTTTTTTTCCCCTAAAGTATTATATGGTTTTATATGAGGTGTCATAGACTTGGCAAATTCATTTTTCATAAGTTTGTATGCACAGACATCTGTTGTGGGCGTTCTTGGCAGGTTTTACAAGGCTTTTTTAAATAGTGTTCATATCGATATCGGAATTATATTGTATCGACTGAAATTAAGAAATATATTGTGATATAAATTTTTGCCATATCGTCCAGCCCTAATGTGACATGGCAGCTGTAGTGGCGCTTCAACGGGAGGTCCCTTTTAGACATTTCTAAGTTTGACCCCCACTTTTTGAGAGATGATCATTGTGTTTTAAGAGCTTCATTTTGCTTGGGCACAGAGCAAAGACCAATGTTTCTCAATGTTTTTCACTATGTCACACTGTGATGATTGTGTTTTTGAGACACTGTAGCAAGATAAAAGTACTTTAACTTTTAAAAAAGCATCAAGGCCTTTTTCCCCAAAAAATGTTGTGTCTGCATCTTGCCGTTTTTGCATGAAAGTAAATGACCCCTTTAACATGGCTAGACTTTTAGCAAGTTATGTAAGACTACATAATCAGACAAACGTTAAATCAAAATGTAACTTCACAAACCAGAATTGGAGTTGAATAATTATTGATTATTTTTATACGTTATCAGAGAGCTGAGTGAGACACTGTAGCAAGATAAAAGTACTTTAACTTTTAAAAAAGCATCAAGGCCTTTTTCCCCCAAAAATGTTGTGTCTGCATCTTGCCGTTTTTGCATGAAAGTAAATGACCCCTTTAACATGGCTAGACTTTTAGCAAGTTATGTAAAACTACATAATCAGACAAACGTTAAATCAAAATGTAACTTCACAAACCAGAATTGGAGTTGAATAATTATTGATTATTTTTATACGTTATCAGAGAGCTGAACTTTTCAAACCATTGCTTGCACATATGGCCAAATAGGCAATTAATGAGTATTGATTTCCCCTTTGTTATAGGTTTATCACATTTCTGGAGTTTGCATCCAAAGCCCAAAGTATACTTCACTTTTTATGTGTACGCTAGCATATGCGTACAGTGCGTACAACACGAATTTCGTCATCAGAATAGTATGCGAACCCCGCGTACTCGTGGGGAAGTCGTGGCCTAATGGTTAGAGAGTCGGACTCGTAACCCAAAGGTTGCGAGTTCGAGTCTCCGGTCCACCTTCAATACCATGACTGAGGTGCCCTTGAGCAAGGCACCGAACCCCCAACTGCTCCCCAGGCGCCGCAGCATAAATGGCTGCCCACTGCTCCGGGTGTGTGTTCACGGTGTGTGTGTGCATTTAGGATGGGTTAAATGCAGAGCACTAACCATACTTGGCCACATGTCACTTCACTTTTTTTCACTTTGTTCGCGCAGGTCACACATGCGCATTTCATTTGTTTTGTGCTAATCCGTTGTTCCACAAGGTGGCAACGATGTTTCACAGTAGAAAACGAAAACTAAAGAGACGGAACAACAACAGCAACAAAATACAAATAGAATCCATTATAATCAGCAATGCTGTCTACACTGGATGAGGCGCGGCGCAACACAACAAATTCCCGACAGTAAACTAATGCCACGTTCTATTTATAACGTATAATAGAACTATTTCATAAATACAACTATTTATGACGCAAAGTTCAAGTCCAGTTCAGACACTGGACTAAGGTGAAGCGTTCTAGTATGCATGTGTCGACCACCTGAGTTTGCGAATACTATCAAATGGAGTACACTTTGAAAGGCTACGCGTTCGTCTGTATGCATACGCTAGTTTACATGTACATAAATGAAGTATACTTTGGGCTTAACTAGGGCTGAACGATTTTGGAAAATAATCTAATTGCGATTTATTTTTACCAATATTGCGATTGCGATTTAATATGCGATTTATTTTTTAAGCTCTTTATCGTCTGTATTATTCAACAAAGACAAGCAATAAATCATTGTAGGGGTGGGAATCTTTAGGCACCTCACGAGTCGATTCCGATTCTGGGAGTCGCAGTCAGATTCCAAAACTATATATTTTTTTCTTATTGATTAGTCTTATTAATAAAACTTTTTTTTTAAATTCCATATGTAATTATAAGTACTTTTTAAAAATAAATTACACATAAAAAAATTTAATTAAAACAATTGCATGTTAATAATTTTAAATAAACTAATATAAGACAGGGCTTAGATTAAGCCAGGATTAGGCCTTAGTTTAATTAGGATATATAAGTAGCTTAAACGTGCCTTAGAAAAAAAACATTACTGGTGTGTATCTTGAATGACAATGGCACTGATATATTTTAAGACATGTCAGTGCAAGTTGCTTTCAGTTAAGACAGCTCAAACATTTATTTTAGTCTGGAACTAGGCATACAAGCAAGTATGTACTTTCAGTATTTAAGAGTATCTGAACATTTTCCTTTCAAGAGCTGTTTGTGATTTTTGTTGTTCATTATGATGCTATCATAGAGAGCTATGGAGATATTATACTGCATTCACACTAATGCACAGATCTCTTTTGAAATATAAGATGTGGTTTGTCCTGTCTGTTTGATCCTTTAAGACATAACTGACCGTGTTTACATTAATTTCGCGTCATAAAAGCATTTTGAAATGCAAGTATATTTAACCACTTAAAAGGAGTCGCGCACAGCCGCATGACCGAGCACTCTTCACAAAGCAAGCTTCAGCATTTGAAATTGACATAACGACATAACTGAGGCGGTGTTCGTAGAGCATTTGTAAGGAAAATACCGGCGGGCGAGACGAAACACTGCAAGCGTCAGCAACGCACGCGTTTCTCACAGCGCATCCTGTTCAGTGAAGCGCGCGAATGGCCTTTTAATTCGCTTCAACCTTTCCGAACTTTATGAAAGGTTATTGTGTGGATGGTTCGAGTGGTGTGAGAGAGAGAGAGAGAGAGAGAGAGAGAGAGAGAGAGAGAGAGAGAGAGAAAGCGCGCAACTGGAAGCCAGCAGGATGAGTTTCTAAAGCACATGCAGCGCCATCGCGCATCTGTGGTTAAAAACTAGCTCAGAATCTTTTGAGAATCTTTTCTCCCATCTCTATTGTATAGTATGACCAACACAATATTAGATAGATTAAACAAAGTGTGCTTTTCTGTAGGCCAGGCATATGCGTAGTGTGCCAAGTTGATGCTTCCTCTGCAGACTGCTTTACTCTTGCGAGTCACGTGACGAGAATGTAATTGCAGCCTTGCGGTTAAAAAAATAAAAATCGTGTTTTGTCATATCGCGATATTATCGCAATTGCGATTAATCGTTCAGCCCTAGGCTTAACCCAGACTTTCTCGCTTAGTCATCCACGTGCCAAAAAAAGGACAAACCCTCACTGCCTGACAGATAAAAGGCTTGCAAGATCACAGAGGTAAGACTATATTGTTGACTGTTGGAGGTCTGCGCATTTGCATGCTTCACCAGCAAATATTTGTGAAGTAAACACTTCTGCCTTGGATGCGCAGACCACCTAGGGAGATTGTTTAGAGAACCGCAAAAGTAACAAGAACTCTTAAATTTTTTGAAAGACCAAGCACTGATCCCAAGCAACACAGATGGGTTTGTGTTTTTTATTTTGTAATGTCTGTCTTACATCAGACGCACATCTTCTTAGGGGAGTATGGATCAGATTAGTTCACATTCGGTACAAAAACATACTCCACATTCACAATGTAAGGTGTTAAAACCATTTACAGTAATCACGTAAACCGACAGTGTAATAAAAACACTAGCTTGACCTTAAAGTGAGTGTATGGCTCTGCGAGTGCCCGTCACAGAATAATATTGTTACAGCATTGCAGCAACGCTATCAGGTTGCCAAAACATTACAGAGACGTTGGAGGAAAGCCTTATGATAAGTGATAGGCCTCCCTGGAAGAGACAAGCTCAGTATATCAGTTTCCACCCAGCTAATAATAATAATCAGCCACCGCTGAAATAATGAATCTATTTGCGCTCCCTGTCTTACACACGCCCACAGGGAGGGTGTAATCACAGGATACAAGATGAAAGATATCAACCACCGTGTTTCATCTTTCCTCTTTCCCCTGGCATGACAAAAGGCTCAAATGATCGTGGGTGTGAAAGGCTAAGATAAAAAAAAGGGCAACGCACCTCCCAAAGCTTCATAAATAATCAGCTGACACTTCTTTTTTAATACGATGATACCACTTACTCTCAGCTGAGAGCTGCTTTAAAAGCTTCTTTGCCCTGGATCTGCTCGTAAATTAGGGAGTGTTAATGTTAAAGGCTCCCGTGGCCTGAGGCTGCCCCTGGTTTACATCATTACAGACCTGCGTTTGAGGGAATATGAACCTTCTCTGTTCCCATCAAGGCTATCATGGTTCGGTTTCTCGTTGATGGGTCAATGACATCACATTTTTGTCTTTGTCATTAATTTAGTCAAAAGTACATTTAAATTGCAAATTTCCTTTTCAAATATAATTTGGCTTTGTAGGGTCATGTTGTAAAATGTCATGTGGTGTGACTCTCCAAAAAGTTATGATACTTACGAATTAATAATTCATAATGTGTAAAAATTACGTTTTGACCCTGAAAATATATAAAACTTTTTTTTTTTAAATGGAAGATTTGTAAGATGTGAAGATGTGTCTTTAAAATGTTTTCAAAACCAAATTTAATCAAATTAAAGCGTTTCTAAGAAATTGGGATGCATTTTTTTCAATTTTATTTTCCCTTTTATTTATTCAGAAATACCTTTGTATCACAATATGCCCATACGGTGTTATTTTAGCAATATTTAATATAAGGTTTCTATATTACTTTTAATATTTTGAATAAGCCTTTATTTTATATTTAGCTTTTACTTTTATTTATATTTTCTGTTTTAATTTTAATGTTGCTTATGTGCTTTTTAATGTGCTTTTGACATTTTTATAAAAAATTTTTCTTAATTACTATTTTTTTTATTTAGGTTTTAGTTTTTTGAAGTTTTGGTTTCATTTCAGTTAGTAATTTTAGTACTTCAACTTTATTAGCTTCAGCTTCAATTTCATTTTATTTCAGTTTAATTTCAATAAACTATTTTTTTTAAGTTTTAGATTTAGTTAACTAACAACACTGCTGCCCTTTGATGACAAGTAACAGGATCTTTTTTTAGTACCAGAGACCGCTTTTGTGCAGGTGTGTGAACACCTGGGATCCATCCCACAACCGCCATCTACTTCCTTCATCTTTCTTCAGATCGCCAGAGCTAATGGTTGTCATTTCCTGGCAACTTATTAGACTGCAAGAAGGAGAGCTGAAACCTGGCTTAGTGCTAAATGTAGCATGTTCTAAAAAAGAAGTCATGGAGGTCTGATAAACATCTTTTAAATGTACGTGAAGAAAATGCATTGCTTATAGTGAAAGTTGACAGATCTAAGCATCTCTTTTCTTTGATTTGGCAAGCATATGCAAAATTTCACATTAAATTTAATCTAAACACAGAACAGGCTGTTTGCACACGCCAGAAAGGATCACCAACAGCGCTTCGAAGGCCTCATCGTTCACCCAAGTAACGTCAACAATAGCTGTTCTGCAGCCTGACTACAAGTGTGTTTACAGTATCTGGGGAGACGTGAGCTTTAGTTAGAATAATTCGCCTCCTGGTAATCATTAAAGATGAGGTAGGACCGAGTCCTTCACTGTATGAGGGAAATATTGTTCCAGCTAAGACGATATATAAATACTTATTCTGTCAAGGGCGGGGGTTGTTATTACTTCTTTTTCACTTTTTCTGTGCTGAGTTTCTAAAACATCTTATGAGAGCAACAAATGAAACAAGCAACATGAGAGTAAATGGGCAGTTTGGACTAAGGTGGAGAGCATGATGTCATCAGTGACCCCAGAGCTAGACGTCCAGAAGTGATTCAATCCAGAAGCTGGGAAAATGAAGCAAGACCTCTCCCTTTACTTACAAAGTCAGAGCTGGCTTTGGTTGAAAGCTAACGTGGTATTTTGTGCAGAACCACGAGGAACCCTCTGACACATTGCAGTTGAAAGTGTAAGCAGGAATTTCCTCTTCTTTGCACAAAGTGTTTTGTGACTGATGAACTGGCCTGAGGTAAAATACCAAAACTGTGAGCAAACCAGTCCTTGAGGGTTGAGGATGTCCAACAAAACACCATGACCTATCTACCTATCTATCTATCTGTTATTTTTCCTGTTTATCTGAAATAGAATGATTTTGCTTACAAATATTACATGTGAATAGACTGCAGTGACTTTAATTTATTATATATTTAATAACCATTACGTAAACGTTAGCTTGTGATGTTTCTGGCCTCTGGCCTTAAGGGATGTACAAAGTTATTTCAAGTCAGTCTAAAGTAAATCCAGAGGAAGTTAAAAGAGCTCAATTTATTTATGCTGAAACAACGAATAAGAAATGAGTTGAGTCAACTACTTCTCCTGCGCATGCTCAGAAGACAGGAATTCCCCGTGACCTCGTCAGTTGCCACTGACGCCATTAACGAGGTGCAGAGAAATCAATAAGTATAAAAATATTTTATATATACCTTGTCTGTATTGTGCAGATAGTGAGTATTAACATGTTTAGAACAGTCCGAGTTAAACATAAAGTGGATATTTGACTGTTTATGTAAACATTTGAAACGGAATATGTTTAGACTATAATGTTCTTAAACTAATGCATATTTTTCCAAAACCATTTATTATTGCCATGAAATTGAGGAAAGTGTTTTATTGATTGGTGTTTGGACATACTTAATTTTTTGGTTGCTAGAATAAAAACATATAATAGTATGATAATCTGATATGATTCATAATGATTGTTTTACTAATGATTGAAACCTAATAACTAATTGTTGTGCTTGTTTTTCTTCTAGTTATTTGAAAAGATTTGCCTTGTAAAGAATGTGGAGCATTTGAGTCTAGCAGGTACAAACTGTGTACATTATAACATTTATCATTTGTTATGTTATTTACTGTATATCTTTTTATCTTGTTCTAAGATGGAGCTCAGCACTGAACAGGAGTTGTTGTCTTTATCTTGTGAAATTGGAATAAAGAAAGACTTAAGACATTTACATTGAGCATTTTATTTATTTGTACATTAAAATATATTTTGGTGGAAATATCAGTAATTACAAGCTGGTTAAAGTAAATAAAGTTGTTCAGTTAAAACATTTCTGATTGTCGTAATTAAGTGGTTAAAATTAATTGGCTCAACAAGATTAAGTTGTGTACAAGTTAAATCCACAAGATAATTCAAATGAACATGATTTGATCTCATTGGTTGGAGATTAATTTTGCTCTTTGGTTCTATTTACCTAGATTAAGTTGAGATAACATAATTCAAATGCGTGGAAATGTGCGTCATAATTAAATTAAGTTGCACCAACGATTTATTTTTTTGAGTGAATGCTGTCAGGCCGTCTTCCTGCACTACTATGAAGGAAATACTTGTTTTAGCGGCCTTAGGCCAGCTCTTAAATATTTCAAAGCAGCTATCTTGTCGCCTTCTGGTCCTATCTGTATCTGAAGGATATGGCCGTCCTTCTCAGAACACTCTGTGAGATTCTTGGGGAATGACAAGGCCACAATGGCATGTTTGTCTAACTTCAGAGAGGCCAGACTGAAAGGGAGCAGGGCAGTAGGGGCATGGGCAGCGTGTACACACAGACCCCCGTCCCGCTGCAGTTTCACAGACAACAGCACTAATCCTCTGACCAAACTCCTATCACGCTCCGCTTCACTATAAACGGGCCGGCCGTGCCTCCCGCTGGGAAACTGACCCAGGCCTTTCCTGTTCCTAGGGTCCAGCCAGAGCTCGGCCTGTCAAACATCTGCCTGGGCAACAGGAGGCAATGGCTGCTTGCCACCTCACCGTGACTATTACACGACAACACCCCAGGATTCAATAACTCACCAACTTTTACTGTATGTCGTCAGATATAGTTATCACTGAATTTAATATTCTGTCAATGGAATAACATCCTGTTCATATCAAGCATCCCATTGCAGAATAGATTCTGTCAGATTAATACTGAGGCTGCCATGATTGGCCACATAATTTCAGACTTGTGGCAAATGTAATGAATGTAATATTCTCAGTTAGATATGAGAAAAGAATAGTATGTACTGTTTATGCAATATGTAGCTTTTAGAAACTTTAAAGGCAAAACAGTGTGATGAAGGGCAGGTAGGATAGCAAAGGTTTATAAATTAAATTGGCAAATGAAAATGCAGCATATGGATAAACAGACTGCAGCACACTGAGATCAGTCTGCCATTGGAGCAGCTCCAGGCACAGCGATAGCTCTAGATTTGATTTACTGTCAGCAGAAACCACACCACCAGCAGATACTACTGTATATCATCTGAGGCTAAGGAAGCAACATTGTATGTTCAATATACTGTATATACACACACACACAAACACACTTTTTAATGTACTAAATTAGAAAAGTTATTTCCCATTATTACACCTTTTTTCACTATTCTTAGCAGGTAATATTTTGGCCCAGAATTCGTTTTTTCAATCCACAATTTTTTTGCCATAACAAATACAGTGATAGTCTATCACTAATGCTACAGTAAAATGACAATTGAAGACAGTGGATTACATTTGACTCCATATTGAATTTCAGAGGTCAGATATTCTTGACAAATCTGAAGTGCTAAAATTAAGAGCTGACAGGTTCCAGAGACCAGATGGAGGTGATGTCTGCCAGACAAAACACTTATGTTTTTGTTGTAAAGTCACAATATCAATTTAAAATGAGAACGCTGTGTTGGAGAAGATGTAGGCTACATGTGCACTTGGTATTGCCTTTTAGGATCGGCTCTTGCCACATCAGATAAGGCAAAAACGGCAGAGAGAAGGAGGAAAGAGAGGGAGAGCGAGTCTTATCGGAGGAAGCAGGGAGGCAATTGCCGATGAAGAGGAGATAGCATTCAAAAACAAATCCAAACGTTTGCTCTCGCTCATTCACACATAATCTTTATCAGTTTTCAATGCTTGACAGAAGAGTAATCTCCACTTACATTAGGTTTTTTTTTTTATACAGTACATAGAGCCCGACCGATATGGGTTTTTTGGGGCCGATACCGATATTAGGGGGTAAAAAAAAGGCTGATACCGATATATTAGCCAATATTCTTTGTGTATATTATAGTACAGTACCAGTCAAAAGTTTGGACACTTTCCCATTCGTGTGTCCAAACATTTGACTGGTACTATATATATATATATATATATATATATATAATACAGTATATACATAAACAGA
>NW_015505275.1:547192-552433 GCF_001515645.1 Sinocyclocheilus grahami
AATATAATAATTTATTAACAAAATATTTTAGTTTGTCTTGTATATTTTTTCATTCGATCAGATAAGACTTTAAGCTGTCATATGGTCAAGTTACAACGTGCCCTCAGATGTTACAATGTGTTCCACCTACGGGGCATGTTGTCACATTTCACTTCCATTTTTTGAGGGTAAATAAAGAAAAACGTATACACTGTAATTATGAAACAAAGCGACATATTTGTACTAGACAAGTGTAAAATTACCGTGGATAAAAAATATATATATTCTGAACCCCATGTGGATTTACACAAACTGAGAAAGTCAAAAAGTGTTACTTTGTGCCCCGCTCTCCCCTACCTCTGTAAATAAATACAATATAAATTCACGTCTTGCGCACTTTAATGCCCTTTGAATGTAACGTGTACGTTCCCTTGGAACTGGAATCATGGCAGAATTTCATGTGAAGTCCACTTCGCAGGGCACTTACGGTCGAATAAGACAACTCGTGAATGCTGCCTGAACAAGAGACCTCCTTACTGAAGTGAAAGTGTTGACTGGTGTCACTATCTCGCGAACGCGCCAGCGGATCTCCACCAAATTCGGGGGATCCGTTCAGCTCGAGGAGCCCTCTCGAACGCCACCCTCTGCGCGTCGGTAGCCCCCCGGTTACGGCGCCGGACAGCGAATTTAACCACCAGTAACTCCCGAACCCAGGGGGCTATCCATGCGGGGGTGGTCTCATTCGAAAGAGGGCCTTGAGACGTACACTCAATTCGTGTTCGAGAGGGTTCCTTGTGCTGAAGAGATCCCCCGAATTTGGTGCGGATTCGCTGCGCCATTACGGAGATATGGCCGTTCAAAGTTTCAATGGTTTTCCATAGACTTAAGCTTTAAAGCGTTTCATCCAGGTTGCCAGTAGCAAACAATGGAGCGTGCTCTGCTGGACAAACTAAGTAATTACACCATTTCAAGCATTTTATCTGCATTATATGTTCTGTAAAAAAAAATTTCATATCGGCGGCATATTCGCCGATACCGATATATCGGTGACAGGTTCATATCGGCCGATAATATCAGCAAAACAATATATCGGTTGGGCTCTAGTACATAATATAGCTGTTTTCTCATAACTGCTGATGTTCACATGCTAAACAGTGGTTCTCAAACTACCTTATTGAGTAAATAAATTAGAATTTAATAAAAAGATAAATATTTTATTTTAATCTCTGAACCACTGTTTAAGATCTTCTGCAGTAAAATATGCCTATTGGTAATGGTTGTGCTTGTGAAATTGGGCCTTTGTTGTTTACTCTCCCTGGAGAGGACGCTTTGACAGTGTTAGTAAATTATCTGTTCGACTGCCGCCACAGAGTTTAAAACCTACACATTTTCTCTAGTGTGACAGTGATAACAGTTAACATTCGTACTGGCCAGACACCAAATGTCGCAACCGCAGAGGGCTTGATCTCACTTATACCGTGAATCCATCTTCTGTTACAGGCCCAGCCATGTGGAACAGACGTCACTGACCATTTATCCTTCAGAATGACCATCATCAGCAAATAATCCACACCGAGACAGCTTGGCAAAAACAACAAGCTGTGACGTAAACCAGACAACAAGCCATATAAACAAACACGGTTTCTTTCTAACCCTTTTTATCAACCCAAAGCATTATTTACCCCTGCAAAAGATTAAATCACTACTAGCCTCATTGACGCAAGAAGGCAGGTACTCTTGGGTGACTGATCAGTATGGGTCTGTTTGTTAGTTTCTGAGCCTATTCTATTTAAGTGCATGTTAGATGTGAGATGGGAACAAGCCAGAAGAACAGACATACACCAGGCCTAACATGTCATTTCCATTGAGCCCTTAAAACACAGCTTTGTGCCGCATGAGGATGGCAAAGTCAGGTTCACCTCGTAAACATCAATGAACATTAATGAGCACCTGCTCCGGGAGCTAACATTAACAAGGATGTCATTTTCCTAGCTTTTAAGCAGAAGGGAGGTGTGGATATATGCCCTGAAAATCACCTTCACAAACCGGCCCTTCAAGAGGCATATGGATGTGTCTGTAAGCCATCATCTAAGGCTAACTCTAACTCCCTTAACAACAATAACGGCCTTATTTGACCCTTTTGGCTTTTTCCCTATAGCCGTTTGACATTTCAGACTCAATCTGTGCCAAGACGGTTTAGCTAAAGGCTAGTGCAGCAGTCATTAAAAAGGACACGCAGAGCTGCACAGTCAATTAGCAAAGCCCCAAAGTCATTGTCAGCAGAGTCTAGCTAAAGCCTCTGTGCTTTAGCAAAGGCCCTGAGGAGGAGGAATTTTTCTGTTTCACAAAAATTTTATTCTAAATTACAGCTCTGTATGAGAGAGGCATTAAGCCAAAGTGGGGAGAAAAAAACAAAACAAAAGAGGCACAACAAAACAAATACAATCATGCTACTTTATATTCATGCTGCAGCTATAGTTAACTGGTGCTTGCCCAATGCCCATACAAAAGTCTTTGCTACAGTAGGTAGTTGTGTTCTATGAGATTTCTTACTAGTCTGAGCCTGAGATTATTCATTTAATAATTTTGTGCGGTTTATTATCCACTGTACAATAAACAAAACTATAGGCGAAATGTATGTATAAATAAACTACTGTTCAAAAGTTTGGGTTCAGTAAAAATTTATTTTTAAGAAATTAATACTTTTTTTTCCAGTAATGATGCATTAAATTGATCAAAAGTGACTACATAAGTTTACATAAAAAAAAAAGAAACTGCTGTTTGAACTTTCTATTCACCAAGGAATCCTGAAATATTAAGTATCACATTTATTTATATGTATTAAAATAGAAAACAATTGCATTGCTAACTTTTTTTTTTTTTTTTTTTACTAATGCAGCCGTGGTGAGCATAAGAGACTAATTTCAACAACATTAAAAAAAACTTTGGGACCCCAAACTTTTTATTGTTATGTGTATATTTTATGTGGGTATGATGATTGGTAAGTACTGAAAAGGTAGCATAGCACTGTGACATAATCATATTTAAATACTTAAATATTTATTACTTTATAGAATGCTATGAAATAAACATGGTGACACTTTTTTTTCTAAGTGCTTCAACTGCTGTGACTGTATCTGCATCTCAGGTCTGCTTCTGCTCAAGCTACTGTGCCAAGAAAAGGTGAAAATAGAATTAGATTTATTCATCATCTGTATTTATGTCCATGTAGATGGTAACAAAGGTCTTGCCTACATATTTCTTTCTGTGTAGTGAGAGAAAGAAGGGAAAAACTGCCATACATTACAGTTTAACATCTGCTTTCTATTGACAGAAGTATGCAGTTGACTCCAGAGTGCCAAAGTAGGTTTTGGAGAGTCACTGCCCAAAGAATGCAGGAAGGGCTGTCTTTTCTTCACTTTCTGTGGTATTTGCCGGTAAGTGCTTCAGAGGCAAGAAGAATACAAAGATAGAAACTGACAGTATGTAGGGCGGACTGGGATGAAGAGAAAAGCTTATAAAGAGGAGGTTTGTATGGTTTGAGTTGTATCAGGTCATGGAATCCAAGAGAAACCAGAGAAAGACCTGGTGAATTAAATGTTCACAGCTTTGTTGCATTAAAAGGAGGAGAGAAGGAGGGCAAAATGAGAGCGGTGGAGAGAGTCAGAACAAGAAGGAGTCTTTTAACCGCAGTGAAGACGACTAAGGTTGGGTTATTGATGGGGGAGGGGTGTTCAAATGATAATGCAAGACAGTAAGAAAGAAGCAGTGAGTATATTATTGCTCCCAGAACAAACAAACACAATTGTAATCCCACGAGCCTGCTCGCTTTTCTGTTTCCCAGTGGCTACGCAGAGTAGAATTTATGACCAAACATGGTCATTGGCGTCATTGTCCTCCATGTGTCATCAACCTTCTGTGACTGAATACGCCTTTGCTTTAATCTTTGAGAACTGTAACTTAAGTCACATAAGATCAGGTCAATATCAACACGTGCATCTATGAGGTGATGTGAGAGAGGGCAATAAGAGGTAAAGGAAAGGGTAAAGAAACAAATGGACATAGAAAGGAAAGATAAATAATAAGGGAATAATAATAAATAAGGGAAAATAAAAGAGGAAAACAAATGGGAAAGGGAAAAATAAAAGGGGAAAGGAAAGAGAAATGTGGAAAAGAAATGGAAAAGGAAAGCAAAGGAAAAAAGGAACGCAAAGTAAAGTAAAGTAAAAGGAAAGCAAAGAAAAAAGAAAGCAAAGGTAAAAGGAAATTCGAAAGGAAAAAAACTAATGGAAAAGGAAAGGAAAAGGTAAGCAACTGGAAAGGAAAAAGGAGAGAAGGGAAAGGAAAGGAAAGGAAAGGAAAGGGGAAAAAGGAAAGCAAAGGTACAAGGAAATTAATTTGGAAAGAGAAAAGAAAAGCAAAGGAAAAAGGAAATTAATTTGGAAAGAGAAGAGGAAAGCAAGGGAAAAGAAAAGAGGAAAGCAAAGGAAAAGGTAATTAATTTGGAAAGAGAAGAGGAAAGCAATGGTAAAAGGAAATGGGAAAGAAGGAAAGTAAAAGAAAAAAGAAAGCATAGGGTAAAAGTGGTTGGAAATGACATGGAAAGTAAAGGAAAAAGTAAAAGAAAAGTAAAATTGAAATGAAAGGGAAGAAGGAAAGCAAAAGTAAAAGTAGAGGGAAATCAAAGGTTAAAGGAAAGAGAAAAGCAAAGGTGTAAAGAAATGGTAAAGGAAAGTGAAAGGAATGGGAAATAAAAGAGGAAGGAAAGGAAATAGAAAAGAAAAAGGAGAAAAAAGAAAGCAAAGAACGAATGAAAAGGAAAACTGTCACAGTCTTCAGCGGGTGTGCCCAGGAGGGCCACCAGATGACTGTTCTGGGAGCACATGGCTTGTGTTGTGTTTGTCTGTTGCCATGTGCTCTCTCCTGTCTATTGTCTGGCCCCTCCCATCTTGTTACCTCGTTATTGTTTAAGTTGCTCCACCTGTGTCTCCCTCGTTTGGTTTCTATTTATTCTCCTTGTGTCTGCCGTCCTGTGCTGATCCGTCATTTCTCATTGTGTGTGTTTCGTGTCTGCATGTGTGCAGCTTTAGCTCTGCCTGTCTGTTTTTCCCCCTCGGGGTGGTTTGAGTTTGTTTTTGTTTCATTTTTTATGACTAAAATAAAGTGCCCTTTCTCCAGCGATTGAGTCCTCGCTTCATCTCCCCGCACGCACCGTGACAGAACGGATCAGCCAAATGGGGACTCAGCGGAGAATGGGCTCAC
>NW_015505275.1:552492-552757 GCF_001515645.1 Sinocyclocheilus grahami
AGTGCCCCCCTCTCGGAAACGGAGGAGGAGGAGGAAGATGGCTTCTTCCGTCCTTCAAGGCCGGGAGGCCTTCCTAGAGCCTGGCGCCCTGCCGGCGCCTCCCAAGCGCCTCGCCCTGCCGGCGCCTCGCCCTGCCGGCGCCGCCCAAGCGCCTCGCCCCGCCGGCTCCGCCCAAGCTCGAGCTTCACGCCCTACCGGCTCCGCCCAAGCTCAAGCCTCACGCCCTGTCGGCTCCCTTCTTGAGGCAGGCTCCGCTCTTGCTGCC
>NW_015505275.1:556007-557737 GCF_001515645.1 Sinocyclocheilus grahami
TGTCACAGTCTTCAGCGGGTGTGCCCAGGAGGGCCACCAGATGACTGTTCTGGGAGCACATGGCTTGTGTTGTGTTTGTCTGTTGCCATGTGCTCTCTCCTGTCTATTGTCTGGCCCCTCCCATCTTGTTACCTCGTTATTGTTTTAGTTGCTCCACCTGTGTCTCCCTCGTTAGCCTCCTCGTTTGGTTCCTATTTATTCTCCTTGTGTCTGCCGTCCTGTGCTGATCCGTCATTTCTCATTGTGTGTGTTTCGTGTCTGCATGTGTGCAGCTTTAGCTCTGCCTGTCTGTTTTTCCCCCTCGGGGTGGTTTGAGTTTGTTTTTGTTTCATTTTTTATGACTAAAATAAAGTGCCCTTTCTCCAGCGATTGAGTCCTCGCTTCATCTCCCCGCACGCACCGTGACAGAAAACTGGTGATGAATGGACTGACTGACAAAACTCAAATAGCAAAATCAGTAACTATCTTTCTCATTGAAGCTGCATTACACTTGACTTGAATGGACCAACTAAGCTGATCACTCATCAGAAGTGAAGTGTGGACACTGGATGCCCGAATTCTGCCCGTCCCGCTCTGTATATTCCTAGAACAACCCTACGATTACAGCAGAGTGCTGCAGAGGCTTGGCAGTGCTACACGTCAGATGTCTGGACTCGTTCTTCTCCATGCCGAGTAGAAAATAAAGACACAGAAAGGTGGTCTGGCAAACACAAGGGGCATTTGTAAAGCATTTCCTTGGGCTAAGGGTGGGCTGGTGGTTTTTCAACATGCTGTAGCAGAGAGCTTTTTAACCTCTGGAACACTTGCCTTGATCAGATGTCTTTTGATGTTGTTGATGGAAACTGGTCTTAAGCACACTGCTTCATCCTCAACATGACAAATTATTTACAATGGTTAGAATAATCGCTGGCGAGGTAGATTGAGCGTAACATTCAAGTTTGACTTTCCAAACCCGGTTGCCAAATGACTGAGACGCTGTTCATTGGCTAAACAACAGTATAATAGAAGAGCCCAAATTCATCCAGTCAGTAACCAAAAATTTAATGTAAAACTTTTATGTCGTTTTCACTCTCTCGTTCCTCTTTTCCACCCCAAACGTTTGACATATTTCTGAGAACCCAAGTTTGCTCCAGTAATTTCTGAGTTGATTTGCTCGGACCTGTTTGAAATTAGGAAAACAATGAGAACAGTGGGAACATAGTTGATTAGTTGAGTCAAGTTGTGATTTTTCTTCAAGTGCCATAACATAGCAGGCTGAGGGGGTTCAAGGCCTTTCCTATTTGCTTTCCTTGTTTGTACTTCTCTCTGCTAGTCACAACTGCTATGTGTTGGCATTAAAATGTGGCCTGTTAGGTCTAGTCTCCAAGGTTTTGGTGCTATCTCCTACATTCCTTCTCATGTCAACACAGTAAATTAGCTGAAAGTGCTGTACTTTGTTTTTCAAAATCTAAGGTAGAGTACAGACTGAAACACCTTTATTTTACAATAAATGGTCAGAGAATAGAGGTTTTTATTTTATTTCAAATTCTTAATTCTTTAGGTTTATTTCTGTTAAGAAAATTGTAAAGTCTAAATTAGGGCTGCACGATATATCGAAATTATCGAAATATCGCAAATGTAAATATCGCAAGGCCGTGCGATATCTGAATCATTTTAATAATAGGCTACTTAAATCAAAAAGTTGCAAAAGGTCAGTTTTAGTTCGATGCATATAGCAGAGAATTGCTTGA
>NW_015505275.1:558739-590203 GCF_001515645.1 Sinocyclocheilus grahami
AAATTATCGAAATATCGCAAATGTAAATATCGCAACATGCATATCGCAAGGGCGTGCGATATCTGAATCATTTTAATAATAGGCTACTTAAATCAAAACTTTGCAAAAGGTCAACGTTTTAGTTCGACGCATATAGCAGAGAATTGCTTGACGTTAAAAAGAGTTAAGTGCAATAAGTTGCAGAAAACAACTCTTTGCCATCTCGTCTTGCTGTCTGACTTACACCTGAAGCACGCACTCAAGCCGCATCTGACACAGCGTCTCTTCAGTTCTGCCTCACACATGCAAAGCACGCACACACACACACACACACACACACACACACACAGACGCGTTTCAGACTGAGTTGATTCGTCTTTCGCATCTCCTCATGTTTGAACAGACACATACACACAGAATTATGTCAATAGTACCCGTCTCGATGATCATTCTCGTAAACGCAGTCGGTTATGTTTTAAATTAATGTAAACCGGTGAGAAAGAAATCGGATGTGTATCATTATACTGGATCCGTGCAGTTGGATTTAAAGGGACAGCAGCCTATAAATACGTGCTGCTGAATATGTCACTAATGTTAATCAAACAATAAGACAGCTATAACAAAGATTAATCTAAATTTAATTCATACAGTGAACACTATGCAGTGTTCTTTTACACTTAATTATTAAATTTCTGTATCTGAATACTACTGTTTATTTGATCTATGCTTGTAAATTGTGCATTTCTTCTTTTTCACTGACTGTTCACTTGCCTTTAATCATGTTTGAACTTTCTCAGACTATAGTTTCTGCTGTGGTATATGAAGAAGTACTTAAAGTGTATGGAAAGCAAAGTTGCAATGATATCAAATTAGTGTCATTAAATTTTTTTTTTGTATGTTCACATTGATGTTAAAATGACATTTTCTGATTTGTGACATTACTTTTTATGTAATGCTAAAACACTGCTGGTCACTTTCAGAAGTTGTAGTGATTCTTTCTTTTCCAAGAAAGAATGTGAAAAATATTGGTTACATAATTTTCATTTTAAAATATAACTGAAATAGATTTTACACACTTTAAGCAATATCGTATCGCATATCGAATATCGCATTTTTTAAGTCGCAGTTTCTAACTATGATTTGTGCTATTAGAAATTATACCAGAATGGGTATCAGCAAATTTTGCATTAAATTAAAATATCACTCAGTAGAAACTAGCTATTTTGGGAATAAATGTTGGTTTGTAGTTACTGATAAAAAATATATTTTCTCGTAAATTGAATACATTTTGTTTTATAATATTATAATAAATATTACATTACCGTCTAAAAGTTTTGACATCAGTATGTTTTTTTTAAATGTTTTTGAAGTAAGTCTCTTATGCACACCAAGAATTTGATCAAATACAGTAAAAACAGTAATATTGTGAAATATTACAATTTAAATTGTCAATTTTTTTGACTTATGCAGCACATTACACAAGGTAATTTGACTTTTGGTGGAACAGGCCATTTTAAATAGATTTTTCATTCTAGGTTAATTATGTTAAATAATTTATCACTACAGTTTGCCATATTAGTGGAAAGTGCCTTTTAGCTCTGGTACAAAATTAGCATTCGCACGGCCATCATTCGCCATTGAAGTATTATGATTCCGACAAATGCTGACATTTGTCGCAGGAATTAAATTAGGTCATGGAGTGGTTAAAGCTCTCCTTTCCTGAACGGTTTTCCTCTCTGATCCTTATTTCTGGATGTGTACCTATAAATAATAGATTTGATCTGTTTTAATAATAGATTTGCTTAACAAATGTTTCCATTCATGGCAAGCATCCCAAATGAAAGGAACATAGTGCTTGTAATGATTATGAGTTTAGCACAGCATAGTATAAGAGTGCATGCTCACGTTCACGTAACATGTCAGTGGGTTTAACCACTGCCCAGCACAAACATAGGGCTAATTTGGGTTGAAAACAGTAGCTAGGCGGTCCTTGTCTCACTTTGTTTTTTAATGAAAAGGCACTAATTCAGCAAGGTCAACCTGACCAGAATGAGAGCAGCAGCGGCTGCTTGGTCAGTCTGTACACCTGCAAGCAATCAAACCTCAAAAAACACACACACATTTGACCTATATAATAATACTGCCAGTGTGTCTTCACTCTTCACTACTATTTTATAAGTGTATTTCATCCCAAAATTAAAATTATGTGATTATTTATTCACCCTAATATTGTTATAAACTGACATGACTTTCTTTGGAGCAAAACATTTGATACCTTTAAATTTTTTTATCCAGATTTCTCTTTATCCAATTCATGATGGCAGTAAAGCTAAAAAAAACAACAACAACAAACACTATATTAGTAGTACACAGTACACTTGTGCGCTATATTCCAAGAATTCTAAAGCCATATGATAGCTTTGTGTGAGAAACAGAATGAATTTTAAACCATAATTCACTTTAACATAATAATCAGATCAGTCCAATTCGTCCAATTTCATTAAATGATTCAGATGAATTAATCATTCAATAAACTTCTGCTTCTTATGATCAACTCATTAACTTGATTCAAAATATTTTTCAACTTTTTTGTTCTATAGACAAAAGTAAGGGTTTGGAACAACATGACGGTGAGTAAATTGCTACTATTTTTTAAGGCAATGCCTTTAAAAAAAACATTTAGCCTTGTGAGAACTAAATGTTTGTCTTCTGTGTTATCACATTTTATCTAAAGATTAGCAGTGCGGCAGGAAACAGACATATTCTCTCACTCTTTGTCCCTGGCAAAGGCAAGCTGACAGAAAGGGGAAAAAACTCATAATGTTACAACATGTGAAGGGATCCTGCTAAATGGGAAGTGTCCAGTATGATTTACCATCGGAAGTCATTCCAGGATATTATCCTTTTATTTTTCTACCATCCCGTTTATGGTTCTTCTCCTTGGCAACATGTAAACAGTGCCCTGGCTCCACAGAGCAATAAAATACCCAGCCTTCATCGTGTAAGCAGTATGGGCATCTCACACACACACGTTATAGCTTATCCTCATGGAACGTAACCAAATGAAGTCTCACAGGTTCCAACAGCTTATGAAATGTTCCAGTGCAGTTTCTAAAGGAACAGCACAAGTTTTCAGTCTTGTGTTAATGTATTTCCTATTAAAACAGGACATTTGGTGGGATGGATTGGGTTCCAGAATTAAAAATGTCTAAAAATTTCTCCAAAACTGATTTTTAACTTAAAAACCTCAAATAGAGCTTAGCCAGATTAGTCCAATAAAAAATTTACCAATTATAACGTAATCAAACTTTGTGATCTTGCTTTAATTGTTGTATACACTACCTTTCAAACTTTTGGGGTCTGTAAGATTTTTTAAATGTTTTTGAAAGAAGTCTCTTATGCTCACCAAGGCTGCACGTATTTAATCACAAATACAATAAAAAAAATGTAACATTTATTTTTATTTAAACATTTAAAATATTTTTATATATTCTAAAATGTAATTTATTCCTACATTTTTTTAAATCCTCAGGGAAAAAATGAACAGAAAAAAATATAGGAATTAAAAAACAAGTGCAAATATTAAAAAGTGTCCTGCTGTTTTTCAGCCATGAAGGTCTGATGTCTTTTGTTCAGCTGCTGGCAATACAACATAAACTGACTTCCTGCTGTAAAGTGACCTATAGCTCAGCTGAGTTGTGGGGGTCTTCCTTTATGTCAGCTGATCTCAGACCTAATCTATAAAACATCTGCACTTCTGTAAGTTGTAAACTGTGCTCATATCATTATATTGGAAACTGAAAGTCTCAGTTTTCTCAGGGGCGTCTTCCTATATCCCTTCAGTAAGAGATCTGCCCACAGCATCTGAAGGCTAGACAAACAATCACAATTTGTAAGTAACACAGACAGAAAAGCAAGACAGACAGGGAGGATGATAATGGAGATGCACACATGCACAAAAATGAAAATAAACGCAGCAGAGGATCTAGAGACAATGGGGGAGTTGTTCAGGAGGGGCTGATACTCCGAGCAGCTGCATACACACATCTCTTCTCTAACTCAGTTGGTGGTTGCTTTCCACAGCGTAACCACAACCCCACACTGACCTGCTTCTAATCCAACAGACTAGATAAGATTATATAATGCGATAAAGTTTGAAATGAGCGGCACAAGACTGTCAGGTCTAATTCCCAATGGTGGATGAATGAAAATCTATTTTATAGCACTCTGGAATACTTGATTCTGACTGGTCAGTATAGGATATATCTGCAGTCAAATATATTTGTAAAATGACTGTTAAACTGACTAATGTCCCTGGCAACTGATTTATCATTAACAAGGACACTTTCTCCCATTTATGGGCTTCTGTGAAGTGCCGAGCCACTGTCAGCGAAAGTCCTGTGAAGGTGCTCACTCACAGAAGGTGACAACTACCTCCACTTTCCCTGCTCTATGGAACATTGCAAAAGAATAAATCTCTTTAAAACCTCTGTGCCAGGTAGAATTGTCCTAATCACTCTATTACTATTTAATTTACTTTGCTAAACTACAAGTAAAGAATTTTAATTAATCACACTGTTTCAACTCAATGAAGAAGAAAATAAATGCTCCTAAATATAGACTTGCATGTGCATGTGCGCACATGTGCAAACACACTTTTTTTCCAGTGGAAGGATCTAAGAAAAACATAACCGCCATTGGTGGCTGGATTGGGCTTAAACATGTCTCCCTTGGTCTTCTTTTATGACTCTCCAAGGACTCATCTAGACCACGTCCCTTCTTTTCCTCATCCTCTCCTTCTCTTTTCCTGCCACGTTTTTCTGTAACCTTCGAGATAAATGTCACATGCAGAAAAGCAAACCAAGAAGAAAAAAAAAAGTTAGCACATGGCTAGACGCATGCCTATAAATTGCCATAAAATGAGGAAGCATATACTTTGCATGCAAACGGCTGTGGGTGTTGGCGACCTCCAGGTGTCTTTTTTTCCCCCATTTCCATTCGCAGGGGACTGAGCTCCAGGCACCAGTAAATTGCCATAAAATGAGGAAGCATATACTTTGCATGCAAACGGCTGTGGGTGTTGGCGACCTCCAGGTGTCTTTTTTTCCCCATTTCCATTCGCAGGGGACTGAGCTCCAGGCACCAGAAAGCAGAGCACTGGCCACGCTGCTGGAATGAGCTCACATCAAAGGTGACCATAAATCAAACAGTTGTGCCCCCGCCATCCGCTACACCATCCCCCAAAATCCCTTCTGTCATTCTCAAGATGGTGGGGCTGGTGGAGAAGCATTACCTCAAAGACTCCGAGCACAGACTTCTGCACTGTGCCTGTATGGGTCGTTGATTAATTCGCCAGTTCCTTGATTGTAAAACTGCTCAGTCCAGCTACACCAAAAACTAAAGCTAAAATGTCATATCTGTGGCTGTGTCCCTTCACTGGTATCCTAAGTTTGAATCTCAGAGGTACCGAAAGTAGGTCAAGTGACAGCAGAAACCCAAGTCCCAGAGTTCCGAGGTGGGTGAGGTAATTGTGGGTAACCTCCTGTCGATCTCTTCTGCAGTTCCCATGGCGCCTGTGGTCGGTTGCCGGATCAATGGTAGGTTAACTTGGTGGATGTTAAAACAGGGGTGCCCAATCCTGTTCCTGGTTCCCCTACCTTCCAGCAAAGTTAATCTCCAGCCCTGATCAAATACAACTGAACCAGCAAATTAGGATCTTCAGGAGCACTTGATAAGTACAGACAGGTGTGTTAGAGCTGGGTTGGAACTGAACTCTGCAGGTCGGTAGATCTCCAGGAACAGGATTGTGCACTTCTGCATTAAAAAGACAAACTGTTTTATTCCTATCATGACAACTCTCTGAGGATTTTAGCATGGTATTGGATATGACAATGTTAATGTATTTGGTCTTGGCGGAATAGATCTGCTACGCTGCTGCTGCTGTTGGTTATTGCTGTTGTTGTAGATGCAACAACAGCAATAACCAAAGCAGAAACTTACTACTGACAATACATACACAGATACAGTGCTGTGAGTATTTAAGATATACTGCTGCTGCATAAATAAATAGCATGTATAATAACCTGTAGCAGATCTATACAAGTGGAGCTGGGGAAGGTGGAGGGTTTTAGAGGAACTCTGAAAGTGCACTGCAAACTGCTCTAGTAAATGCAAACCAGTCATTTAAATGCAAAGCAGTAAGCTCATTGGCTGCATATGCAACATGACCCACCAGTCTGCACCATTTAGAGTATCATGACAGAACTTGATATTGATTTAATGTACTTTAAGATGCACTTACTAGTTCTTAACCTTGGTTTGTTGTGCTAGTTGTACCATCACAATGGTTTTACTTGTATATTTGTATATGTGTAACTGCAGCTTTTCATCCAAAGAGCTGAAATTAGCACGCAAATTAGTGTAGCATACATTCACCTAGCTGGAACAATATTTCAAGGCTGTTTCAGGCACTCGGTAAGTACTGTAATACTCTACATTGATTGCTTAAGTGATTTTTAAGTCTGATGGGGCAAGTTGGAAAAAAATAAATTTCTTTGACTTTGCAGAGGATAAGAAGGGCAATTCATCATGGTCTTATCTCGCTGCGTCACGTGGGACTATCTTTATCATGCAGCCATGCAAAAACACCATTTGTCTTCAGTGCCTTATTCATTGCAAGTGATAAAATGTACGTTCTTGAGTGGAAACAAAAAACGTTAGCATAGGTAGTTTGCCGAATGCAGATAAGACTGTATAATTATGCAGATATCAAATCAGAAGGCCTCATCTAAGTGTCTATCAAACTCAGGTCCCTTCCTCTATCCACAGCTTTCTGCCATGATGTTTCCAACCTCATTAAACCCCACAACCCTTTATAACCTCCATCTGTTCCACTTACTAAAACAAACCTGGTTGATTTACTTGACAAACTGAGTTCCATGGTGCAGTTGTGCATTTTTTAGGCCAAGTGGAGCAGCTCACCACAGATAAATGAATACGCAGACAGTCAAACAGACCCAAAGCCAGACGTAAAGACATCGGTCTTAGGTGGCGAGTGGCGCCAGTTTCTTCACATGGCTTTCTGAAAATCTCATCATAGATCATCCAAAAATATAGATTTTGTCAAGACAGCTGCATATTAATAGGAAAGACTGCAGTTTTTGGGCTGAGCTTGCAGCCTAGTTCAGAGGAATTTTGCTCTATGCAATATTCCTGTATGTAGAGCATAATGTACATTATTAAATATCTTCATTCCCATTCTTATAAGTTTAAGTATTTTTTCTGTTTCCATAATCATAAATAGTATATAATTATGAAAAAAAGGCTTTTAAGCTTAACATTTAGCAGTTAGATATTTTCAGAGTGAGGCAATGGCTTTTAGTGTCAGCACTCCTGCATTTGAGTGTAGGCAATCTGGTTCTTGTTTTGTGTAATTATGCATTTCATCCATTTTCCTGCACTGGTTCAATATCCCACTGTCTCTTGTATATAAAAGAATGGCAATTTCATGCCATGGGGAGAAACACAATGTTATTGTTTCCATTGAAGAACCCCTCATTCCAATTCAGTCCATTTAATTCCTCTCGATCTCCTCTAAAGACCTATTATTTGGGAAAAATCGTAATACAGGATTGCTTTGACTTCTATTCTGGAGACAGAAAATATGGTCTCTCCATATAATATCCTTTATATGGTTTACAGTTTGACTTGTGTGTTTTGGCAAAATGCAAGTCTCTTTAGACAAGAGATGCATAACTTTCACTGAAAGAGGAAAATGACCATCTGTAATGCAAACAGCGTGACAGGATGCGACGTAATGCAACAAAACTAGATGGTCCCCATTATAATCAACCCAGCTGTCAACACTGCAAGAATCAAAACATTGCATGCATGCAGTGTAGACAGTGCTGTTGATTATATTGGGAGCGATTGAGTTTTGACTATTCGCATGCGGACATACTCTGCATCCAAATATGACAATGGTTGAGAAGTGCGTTTAAAAGCAATTCATGGTTTGGTAGACTTCACGTGCAACTGCAAATCACTGAAGCATTCAAAGGGGCTCCGTCTTTGTATTCTCAAGGTTTTGCTCAAGGCAGCCTTGTCAACAAGTGTCAGACAACATGTGTCTTTGCTTTCTCATCCCTCTGCTCTTATCCAGGCCCTCTGCACTAAATCATCTTCATCTTTCTATCCACTATAGCCACCATCCTTTTATAGACACAACAAGGACACTTTCTCCCATTTATGGGCTTCTGTGAAGTGCCGAGCCACTGTCAGCGAAAGTCCTGTGAAGGTGTTCACTCACAGAAGGTGACAACTACCTCCACTTTCCCTGCTCTATGGAACATTGCAAAAGAATAAATCTCTTTAAAACCTCTGTGCCAGGTAGAATTGTCACACTACCAAAAATGAGGGGCTATCAATACAAGGGAAATGTCATGATTCCCTTTGGCACATATACTGTCCATAATATATACACAAATTGGTTTCGAATATACAGTGGGTACGGAAAGTATTCAGACCCCCTTAAAGAGCGGCGCCCGGCGGATTCGACAAAGGAGGCTTGTGGCAACCACATGTGACGACCCTGGGCTGGACTCCGCTTCGTCCACGGTGAAAGCCGATCCGGCGATTGACGGCGTGAAGTTGATGTATTTCCTCAGCGACCAGCACGGATCAGCTCTAGGCATGACGAAGCGGATATCGTCCTCTTTTGGAAGGCCAAACAAAGTAGTTTCGCTTTCACAACGAAACACACAGCATCTCCACAGCATGGCGGCGGCGGCAACAATACTACAGCAAGAATAAGTTACGCCTTCTTTCTTTGCGTGAACATTTGGGCGGCGTTATGCAAATCTTCCCACACAGTGATGTAGACATGTGGGTCATGTTTAAACGAGGCATTTTAGGAGGGCATGGACAAGTCTTAACTTTTATAAAGAATATCTCTTTGGATTTGAGACTTTAGTCTTTGCAACTTTACAGATCGTCTACTTCAAAATGTCATTTTCAATTCAGTGTTTCTTTGTAATCCTTTGTGAAATTTCACAATTCTACATTTCTGAGTAAAAATTGTAAATCCCATTCCAATTTTTTTTCAGTACACTCGTTTTCTTACTGCAGTTCGCTTTGTGACCTCTGAATGTTTTTTCCTCTTAGAAATGTGTTTTTAAATACTTAAAACTGATGTCACTGATAAAGGTTCTCTGTGCGGAGTGCAAAGAACTGACTAATTCCATCAAGACGGAGAGGGTGGCACAACAGACGGAACATTAAAAAGAGTTTGATTTATCAGCAAGAATAAATCAAGTCAACACAATCAGTCTGCAGGACAGATGTTTGAACCATAAGTTTCCAGCATGTGGTGAGTCACCGTCAGATGGAGAAAAACTCCCAGCCATGAAGATGAACAGAGCAGTTTGTATCAACCTGCATCTTTATTCACTGTTTATAATGTGCTGTTAATGCTCAGGTAAGATATGCTCTTCATTACTATGTTGCATTGGCAATATATCAAAATCTAGAATTTTTTTTTTAAAGATGTTTATTTATTTTTCTCTTTTTGATGCATTTTATAAAATTATAGTCTTGATTACTTTGTTTTATAATAATTAAAATAATGATATATATATATATATAATATACATAAACAATTTGATAATGCATTGTGATTTCTACAGCTGTGCATCGTGGCTTTGGTTTTCCAACATCCCAAACTACAGATTTTATTTGCACTGGATCCAGATTTTACAGGAAACTCCCTGCTGCTATACACATATTTCACTCTGATAGCATGTTACAGTAAGGCACGTCCAGATTTTGCTGAGTTAGGTGTGTTCCTAGGTCAACATATTTTGTTGACCCTGGAACAACATTGTAATCCAAAAATGTAGTCTTGACCATATCCCTACACCTAAACCTAACCATGAGTAATACCTAAAATCAGAGGAAATTATGGATGAATGACACTGAAGTACAAGCACCAAACACTGATTGTAAGCCTAAACTTCATAAAAACAATAAAATGGTTCTTCAAATCTGATTGGTTAATCACAATGTTGTTCCAAGGTCAACAAAGATGTTGATCCAGGAACATGTCGCACTTGGTAAAATCAGGTTCTGCTTACAGTATGTTTGAGAGTCATAGCTTAAATTGAGAATGCCAACCAGACACGTTTTATTTGACTGTTACAAGTACGGACCAGTGTTTACGTTCCAATGTGGGTATTCATTGTCAGGTTGAATGCATCTCTCTGACAGATTTGGGAAATTTTCCTCTTGGGAGTTGGTGATATGTGTGCGAGATGAGGAGTGAAAGAACCTTAACCCTGTGACCAGACCGCTTACGGTGTCTATTACAGCCCGCACCTCTAGGGTGACCGGATTCCTGGATCTGTACAGAGATGAGGTGCGTCAAAGGTGAATCAGGGACTGTGGCTGGGTGACAAAAGAATGAGGATGGATAGACTGCACAGTAACACCTGTTGTTTTTGATACAGCTGGTATGACAGACATAAGCATTGACCATTAGAAAAATGGCAATTGCTTAATCCGGGTAACCCACAAATGTTTACTGATGCAACTCATGCATACAGACACATGCCATCTGGCATTGCTGATCACACTTGTAAGGTCTGATTCAGCAAGTCTTGAATGCCTGTTTATAATGGGAATTGCAAAGACTTTAATGATTCCCAGTCTGGTTCCATTAATTATTTATTTAGCATATTTGACAAAGGCCTGTTTGGGGAAAAACAAATGCAATTAAAGTTTCAAACGATTAGATATTGTTCATAATAAATGTAAAACTAATTATTTAACTAATTATTTTATTATTTCAGTAAGTAACTTTGCAACTACATGTCAACTAGCAGTTAGTAGAGTATTAGTAGACTGTCTGCTTAATATCTTCTAGCACTTTCTTTGTCAACATTCTACTAAACCTACCCTAACAGTCTTCTCTGAGAGTTAGTAGACATGTAGTTGAAAATTAATGATAATTAGTCGACATGTAGTTACAAAGTTACTTATAGTTAGTAGAATGTCTAACGTGGACTATCGAAATAAAGTGTAACCATTTATTTTTATAAAATACTACTGACAAAACTACGGATTTAAGTCTCCCAAGCCTTAAGCATAAAAATGCAGTAAGTAAACTGTATTTGTTTAATTTTATTACAAGAACTATTTTTTTTTTGTTTTTTTCTCCGGAAATAGGACTACACTTGTTACACATGTAAGGTTTTGATTCACTAAATCAAAGCGTCTTATAAGAGTAATTTATGCGAGAATCAGACTAGACTAGTTGCCCATAATTTTGATTCTCTATTGATTTGATACATCATTTGTTTGGGATTCGAATTATATTAGTTGCAGTCTATGGTTTTAATTCACTAAAACAAAGCGTCTCAGTTTAGGAATCAGACGACATTCGTTGTACTGTCTATGGTTTTGATTCATTAAAACAAAGAGTAATAGGAGTCATTTGTTCAGAAATCAGACTACACTGATTGCGCTATGTAAGTTTTGCGCTATAAATTAATTAACAGTATTGATGCAACACTGAATAGTAGTGCAGGAAACACTGTCACAGTATTTTAATACTATATTCCATTCACATCAGCAGAATAATTTAAGTCTGAGAACCGTTATCGGAATGGGTTCTGATAACGTTTCGCGCTCAAACATTTTTTTTTTTGTTTTACAAAATGGAAAAATAATTTTTTTAAAGCTAGATAGAATAGTCTACCAAAAGGGGTTTAACTGGCTGAATCTTGACCCATTGGTCACGATGACACAGAGCAGCATATCGGAGCAAACAATAAGTGTTGTAGAGAAGTGACTGGAAGAAAGACAGACAAAGAAGTTTAACAACAAGTGGCTCAGAGCAAGGCACTAACCGTCCATGAAGGACAATAAGAGAGGGGAAAGGTAAACAAACAGTACAAGTGAGCAGATAGCACACCGAGCAAAGGGTTGCATCTCTTGGGGCCCAGGCTGCGAGGATCTGATTTCATCCATTCTTTCTTCTCGGTCTGGGAGGAAGCCACCATTCTCACTGGATCACAGATGCACCTGGAGTCCCCCGCAGGAAACTCCCAGTAACTTCCCTTAATTCAAAGTTAACCCTCCAAACAACCAGTTATATGTCCCCCATGAGCAATTTTAAAAGAAATGTGGCAGTAGAACACAAAAAGTCTGAATCCTGAGATTTTCGCACAGCGAGCTTGTGTATGGGACGGTCCCAGAATTGACACAATAACTCATGATGATGTAAAGAAGACAGTAAACATAGTGTACTGGTATGTGTTATTCAATTCAAGACATCTGAATTCACATTGCTTCATCTGGCACTCTTTTTAGAGATGAATGAAAGGGTTTATTGTCTCTGGCTTGGCGTTATCTTACACATTTGACTACAGAGCTGCTTTATTGATGGACAGATGTTCAGTCCAACTGATTTGCATATGGACAGTCTGATAAATGTTTATGGCTTGGGCACACATGTACACTCTTTCTGTATGTTGTGCTGTGACTTGTGAATGGACAACTACTTTCAATGTATGTTGTGACCAAACAAGTGGCAGTTTACTACACTACTCTTTCTAATGCTGCTGTATATAGTATGTATAGTGAGAACAATATGCCATTTTTTTGCATAAAATATAACTGCGGTTTTCAACAGAGCTCACTTTATGGGAAACTTGTCATAAAATGCATTGCGCTCTGTCCCATCACTGATGGAACAACAGTCTATGCATAAGATAAAGCTTTCTGAAAACAAAACACAGTGCTTCCAAAGAATGAGGCCATGATTACACTGCAGTCACATCGCCCTGACCCAACAGGGAAAAAACAATGCATTTTCAACCTCCTTCAGTTTCTGATGGGTCTGAATATTCCAGACACCAAAAAAAATGTACTCCGAAGATGACAACATCACACTTTATGGACTCGAGCAAACAATAAGTGTTGTAGAGAAGTGACTGGAAGAAAGACAGACAAAGAAGTTTAACAACAAGTGGCTCAGAGCAAGGCACTAACCGTCCATGAAGGACAATAAGAGAGGGGAAAGGTAAACAAACAGTACAAGTGAGCAGATAGCACACCGAGCAAAGGGTTGCATCTCTTGGGGCCCAGGCTGCGAGGATCTGATTTCATCCATTCTTTCTTCTCGGTCTGGGAGGAAGCCACCATTCTCACTGGATCACAGATGCACCTGGAGTCCCCCGCAGGAAACTCCCAGTAACTTCCCTTAATTCAAAGTTAACCCTCCAAACAACCAGTTATATGTCCCCCATGAGCAATTTTAAAAGAAATGTGGCAGTAGAACACAAAAAGTCTGAATCCTGAGATTTTCGCACAGCGAGCTTGTGTATGGGACGGTCCCAGAATTGACACAATAACTCATGATGATGTAAAGAAGACAGTAAACATAGTGTACTGGTATGTGTTATTCAATTCAAGACATCTGAATTCACATTGCTTCATCTGGCACTCTTTTTAGAGATGAATGAAAGGGTTTATTGTCTCTGGCTTGGCGTTATCTTACACATTTGACTACAGAGCTGCTTTATTGATGGACAGATGTTCAGTCCAACTGATTTGCATATGGACAGTCTGATAAATGTTTATGGCTTGGGCACACATGTACACTCTTTCTGTATGTTGTGCTGTGACTTGTGAATGGACAACTACTTTCAATGTATGTTGTGACCAAACAAGTGGCAGTTTACTACACTACTCTTTCTAATGCTGCTGTATATAGTATGTATAGTGAGAACAATATGCCATTTTTTTGCATAAAATATAACTGCGGTTTTCAACAGAGCTCACTTTATGGGAAACTTGTCATAAAATGCATTGCGCTCTGTCCCATCACTGATGGAACAACAGTCTATGCATAAGATAAAGCTTTCTGAAAACAAAACACAGTGCTTCCAAAGAATGAGGCCATGATTACACTGCAGTCACATCGCCCTGACCCAACAGGGAAAAAACAATGCATTTTCAACCTCCTTCAGTTTCTGATGGGTCTGAATATTCCAGACACCAAAAAAAATGTACTCCGAAGATGACAACATCACACTTTATGGACTCCCCCCCCACCCCCGGATTTTATGGACCTTACAGACTACCAAAGAGTGCATGGATGGATTTTTAACCACAAGACGACTCTTTATAAAAATAACAAACCAAATTTTGTTGGCACAGCACTTGTTGACACTTCAGAAACCATGGTCCTTATAAGAGGAAGCCCTGTTGTGGTTAGTACAAAATGAAATACGGCCCAATTTACGAACTTGGATTTACGAACGGACAATATGATGAGTTATTCACAAGCCACTTTTGATGAAGCACTTTTTATGAAATGTATAGAATATGGTGGAGATGGGAAAGTTGGAATAAAAAAAACTTTCTATATCTTTTTCAATTGTATGGCTGGTCATTTAAATTAAAAATAATAGTTAAAATATGTATATGATGTATGTAAGATTTTTTTCTTTTTAAAGAAATTCTCACAAGCCTACATTTATTTGAACCGTTTTAAATATTAATTCTTTTAAAATGTATTTTTTTCCAGCTGAAATTTTGGGCTAAATCCTTTGATCAATTTATGCATTCTTGCAAATAAAGTAATAATTTATTTGAAAAATAATAATATTATAATGATTATAATAATATTAAATCAATTGAATTAATTGCATAAAATGCATTAAATTGAATGAATTAATTGCATATATCAATATTTGCTGAGAAAAGCCCCCAAATAAAGACACTTTGTTGTGGCAGATAAAGCACTGAACACTTTTAAAGCTTAGAAGCTAGTATATTGTAATAAATACAATATATAATGAATCACAGTACAGTAGCATGTTCAATTTTATTTATTTTGTAATTATAATTTTGTAATTATTTTGGATAAATATTGAGTTTCATATTGCATGTGGCAATCAGTTGCTATGGAGCAGGCAGTTAAATCAGTGACACTGTGAGACACACTAAGGCCTCATAAAGTTTGTGGCATGTATATGAGAGGCATAGAACTTAAGTTTCAAAGGGATGATTTTGATTCTCACAAGCACCTCTGAACTCCCCCTCTTGGAATAATGAATGGGAATGGAATGGCAGAGGGCTGGCGGCAGACAGCATGGGAATCTGGCTCTGAGGTAAGCACTTTCAAAGGCTTCTTAATGCACCAAAAGACACAGTGATGCACCTCAAAGATCTCTCTGCTTTTTTCTCACGCACACACAAAGATATGCATGCCAGCACATGCCATACTACACTTAAAATGCACAGAACAACTCATTAAAAACACTTTAAGGGTTAAAAACTCAATGAGTCACTAAATATGAGACAACTGACCGGCTGCCTATGCGATGTCTACAGGATGCCAGAGAACAGAGGCCAGTCTCAGCAGCTGGGCTTGAAAATAGAAAAGAAAGAGGAAATGAGTAAAGGACACAGTTCTGTTCTTCCTGTCAACTTTTCTAAACTACTCGCTGCAGTTTTTGCCCTGTTGTCTGTCTTGTCAAGACTTTCCTAAGACAGAAAGTATTGCTTAAATCACAAATCTCTGCCAAAGGAGTTTAGTCATCATCAGCGGATCAGATATATCAAGAGGACCCACCCATTGATAGATAAACTATTTCCACTCACCTGTTTCCAATCACTCAAGGTGTGTCTTTATGAATCACATCACTCACTGATATGTGTAACCCATTTCCTGTTTTATGTTTAACTTAAGGTTACTTTCTATAAACACACACCACATATTATGAAATAAATCAATAAAAAATGAAAACCATAAGTATTATCATTCTCAGTGGGCTTCTATATTATTACCTCAGTGAACAGTGCTGTAAAAATGTGCTGTCTGAAGTCATTTGCAACGGGAACCTTACGAGGAGTTACTCAAAGTATTCACTACGCCTTGGAATGCAACATGTTCTGGGATGAGGTGTGTTCAAAGATGAGCAATCAAGTTCCGACCTGGATCAGCTTTGACTAAACTCAGGAATATGTCAGACCCCCACGGCATGCATGCCTTCGTTCTGTGTTTCTAATGGTTATCTGCATGTGTGCATTTAACGCCAATGAAGACTTGAAGGTCTGACTGTCAGAAAACTTACACAAATAACTGTCATGTCGTGACACGTGTGTCAGATTCCTCTGAGAATTGCAAGTGTGTGAAGTACAAAAAGTTCACCATGTCATGAAACTCTGACTTGAGGGAGAGTTGAAGATGATGATAATAAATTAGGCTTTTTCTCACTTAGGAATGAATGGCCTAGAATTAATTATATTTTACACTATAGTCCAAAATGAGAAAACTTTTAACAGGTGATGCTAGGATTTTCTTCCATGCACCTAAAATTCAATTGATCATTTTAAATATTGAAGTTAAATACATGTATATATTTTTGCTTTATTATTTTTCACTTTTTTAAACTTATCCACGGAAGCTATGTAAGTGTTAAGAGTTGGTCAAAATTTTGATTTTACAAGTAGGCTACAGAGGTATAAAACAGTGAACTTTCTAATACTTCTACAAGACATGCTACCATAACCTGGATGAATGAAAACTTTCACAGGCGAACAAGTCATCGATTTTTACTCTCTGGTTATGAATGAAAAATGTTTGAAAATCATTAGCTCTCTGTCATGTGAGTTTAAATTTAAATGACGGGGGGAAAAGAAGTTGAGCGCTTACCCGGTCAAAACTCTTTCTGTCTCTGTCCGTGTCGAGTGTGCTGGGGTCAGTTTAGCAGGCCTGTTTAATAGCTCTGTAGTCCTGTTGCTCCTCAGGGGTGTGCAGAAGTGCTCAGCTCTCCCTCAAAGCACCGAATGAGAGAATGCTCGCGCTTAACTCTTCCATGCGTTACTATAGAGGAAGTTGAGTGACTCACACAAGCTCCCGCCCCAATGGATGAACGGTCTTCCTTGTTTTCTGAAGGAAGTTTCAACGAATGATCTTTAAATTGAGACAGTTTGCATTGTTATTTGTCTGACTTGGCGTTTGCAGGTAGCTTAGAGCGCAAGAGATGTCTGTCTGTAATAAATGAAAGTAGCACAATACATACCTGTTACTTGACACCCACATCTGAGGAGAAATATTCGTGATGACAATGAACAACTCTTTTTCCACTCCGTTACCGCACTGCTCATGGGGGGATGGAGCATATTTTAGACTTGGTTAATTCAACAGAGCTGAAATTATTTAATTATTTAATTATGATTATTTTAATCTAAACCAGTCTAACCATTAGAATAGAGAAAGTATGTTTTTTTCTCTCTCGTTCAGTGGAGCACATGTCCTGTAGCTTCCTTACGAGATTCTGGGAGGTTTTTGTATTCACAGGGGTTTATTTTATTTTATTTAGTTTTTAAGTATATGGTCAAATTTAAACTGTTTTGGAAACTTTTATCAATGGAAAGTTTTTAATTGTCTTGAATATGTCATTATTTTTTGCTACTTTTCAAATTACTTTTATGTATAGATTTTATTTTTTTTAAATATGAAAACCTTTTTCAAAGTTCCAATAAGGTGCTATGGTATGGATGCGATGAACGTGAAAATATAAAAGAATGTGAAAAAGGTTTAAAATATCATTTAATATTTAATGCTTGCAACAAAAAAATTACCTTTTATTCCAAAATATTTAAAATACTGCTTGTTAGCAGAATGCTATTTAACACATTAATGTGTTTAATATTAAAATTCGTTGTGAGTAAAAGAGATGGGATGGAAATGACAGTGTGGTGGAAATGATGGCGAAAAAACTGTGTCATTCGTGATTTAAAACCGTTTTGTCTCACTCTTCAGTAATGGATGAACAACTTATTGCTACGTGATATTCACTAAAGTTTTCTATAGAAACACTTCAGGCACTTACATGTGTTATTGTATAACAAAGAGGTAACACTGATATTAGTTTTCGCTATGTGGTTATGTTTGTAATGTAATACTTAAGATACAGAGATACAGTATAAAGAGCTTCTTACAAGATTAAAGAGAGTGACTTTGTCCTTGTACTAATTGCGGACAGCCGCAGAAAACACTGAGCAATTGTTGTAAATGAAATGATGCCGTTTGTGTGCAGCTATATCATTAGAGATTATATAACTGAAACTAAATTATTAACTGTATCTTGAGTTTACTTGCTTGTATGATTTGCTAACAATAAATGGATTCAGTGATTGTCTCAGAACAGGTCGTGCATGACCTTACCAACGAGTTCATACATAATTCAAATTCATTAAACTACACCCCTAGCAAGAACAGCACCTCTTGTTTTTCTCTTTAACATGTTATGATGTACCATGTCTGATCCTCAGCGTCATGACTGTAATGCCATTGGGCTTTTATTACCACTCTTTAACCGTTTAAAAGAAAGGTTTATCAAATTACACCAAATTTAATCAAGTGTAAACTGTGAAATACCTCCACTGCTTACGATAATCATTCCACTTATCCCTGAAAAGAAAAAACAAACAAACAAACAGACAACTGTGTCCTTGTCTGTCATATCTTTAGATGTTTCTAATGTCTTTAGGACCTTAAAACCCTTTTTTACTGACATTTTGTTCTGCCAGCACACACTGGGTAATGTAAATAGTGGGGTGACTGTTAATTGTCCCATATCCACTCTTTACAGGGTTTTGTGGTCAAATTCTGAGAGTGAGAACCAAACATTCAAGAGAGGCCTTTTCCTGGAAGGATAGGGTTCAGACGGCGTTGTTAACATCCTTGGTAAAACCTAAAATTATAAGTTTTAAATCTATTAAATGGTTTCCTCTGATTTAAAAAATACTCCTCAAAAACCTTTCCCGCTGACACAGGAGTAAAACGTGAATAAGATTTACCACAATCCAGACTATCCACCATTTACAATTTGTATGAATGGAATCAAGCAAACTACACCTATTACTTGAATATGACCACTCAAAAATGAGATGAAAACTGATTTATGAACTACGATACAGTGTAATCCATACGGAAGCTCCTCTCGATTCAGATTAATCTCACTCTTTGTGTATAGAAACCCTACATTGATTGAGAAAGGCATTTCAAGGTCTTGAGCTCAGCTACTGGCCAGTAACATTATGTCATTTGTGTGATTTTAAAAGGCCTATATTAAAAACCAAACAGTAATATATCTGTCAAGCGAGGGCATTTCAGAAACTCCAAGCTATCATAAACATAACCCCTTTTTTTGCCCATTTGACATTCTGCCCTCTCTTAAACACAGGTTTGAATACTTGTTCCCTAAAGATCTTTTTTGTTGAGAAACATATATAATCCAATTAAAATTCAGCCAGGGAAATGCTTTAAATCTCCCGTTTTTGATTTACATGCTTTACTGTGGTTTATTTTCTGTAGCAAAAGTCCATCGGGTCTCTTGGTTTTATATGTCTAGCATAAAGAAGTTGAAAGCCCACAAACCTTGGGTCAATCAAGGCTATGACATCATATGGAAAAAGTGACCCCATGAAAGGGTTTCCTTCTCAGTAAAGAATCTGCATGTTTTGTGAATCTTTTGTGAAATATTTTATTTTTTTCAAACATTAAACAGGAAAAAGATGACAAACGTCATATGAGGAAATACATAGAATGAGTTTGTTCTTCTTCAGTTAAATTACAAATGAAAAGACTTTCTTTTTATTCCATTTGAGGTTCCTCATACTGAAACTTGAGTGTTTCATTTTGTTAGTTCCTCTGTACCTGTACAGTGCTTTGTGTGTTATATATAAAAAAACGGTGGGAAAAGACTCGCAGCACTGGAACATGATGTTCTGTATTTCTGAGTAAAGCACAGTGTTTTTTTTTTGTTTTTTTTGCCAGAGGAAAAGCTGGTTGTTATTTCAAATCTGCCCTTGCTTATGTCCCATGCCCTGCATGTTTTGACACACCAAATGGCCATTTCTGCCCCTCTTTCATTCTCAGAAGACGAGCCAACTAATGGATAAACTGGACCTTGAGAGCTATAAGAGGCACACAGGTGTCGTCATTAGACTTTAGCTCTGACATTTGTCATTCTAATGGCTTAAAGCTATCCTTCTGGTTAAGATACAAATTAGGTGTCTGGACTGGAGTAGGACACCCTTTAAAGACCCTGCTTGAGAAACACCAAGTATTATTTGTTAGTGTTAACCAATCTCTTTGGCAGATAGAGGTTGTCATTATCATGACCAAAGTTATTTAAAGTGTCAACACACTGGCCAGGATATATAAACTAAGTGTCTCAGCACCCAAGGTTTGTTATTGAGTTCTTCCCTGTCGTGAGCCTGGCTATCTTCCTCATACAAAACAGTAGACAACTCCTGTGATGGATATCACTGATTAGATGGCCATATAAAGCTAATGTTGTGGTGTACGCTCAGTGTCAAGGATACAGCTTGTTACAGGAGCTTTGTGACTTTCAGAGAGTGCCGTTTTTGAAACAAGAGTGAATGATTGCATTTGAAAACATAACATTTACTGGAGTCAAAAAACAATTTTGACAGAATGGAACTTTCAAATTTTAAAGGTAGGATATGAGAGTTTATGAATGCGTGATTGCAGTGGAGGACACTGCCATCTGCTGTCGACACTTCTTCAACATTTGTTTTACACTACTTTTAAAATTAAGACACACGTAAATATCTGTTTTTGTTCAGGCGCCGCTTTTACACGGTTAAATAATACTAAGGAATAGGCTACTGTAGAATTATACTTTTAGTAAGCAAAATATACAATTTATGAACATTTGTAGGCTATTTATTACTTTATCTTTTATATATTGTTCATATTCTATGTATTCTATACATTTTTATTTAATAGTTTTTTAAAGAAATGTCTAAGTAGTTATATAATACGTTTGATCAGGATGGAAAGATAAAATCTTCGGCGCGAATCTGCTGCTGAGAAATAACACGTTGCTACTGTGCTCCATCGTGTCCATGTGGGTTAAGAACCATACATGTGAGGTTGTGAGGTTGTGAGGTGTACATACAAAGCCCTGTTTAGGTTTTTTCTCCCTCAATCAATCGCAATTGGATTTGTTTTCAGATATTTACAGCCATGTCTTCTTTTCGAAAAGCCTTGAAATCTAAGCAACGAGACCACAAAGAGCGATCACAGGTAGGCTCAGTTTAAACATAAGTTAGGCCTACTAACTCGCGTGCTGCCTTGCTAAATAGCGTTTTCAGCAATTTGCTGAAACAATGTTTCAACAGTGTTTCAATTGCATTTATTCTGACAGATAATTTCATGTACGGAAGGAGTTGTAGTGGCAAAAGAATGGGCTAAACGGGGTTTTCTGAAACCCGACGGCCGCTTTAGCTTATGTATCACCAGCAGTGAATGAGGAGGTTTAGCTTTCCATATCTTATTTTGTTTATTAACCTGACTTTCTCCCATCTCAGCTCGGTTTCAGGAAACGTTTTGGACTGTTAGAGAAGAAGAAGGACTACAAACTTCGTGCAGAGTAAGAAATCACAATGTATCTTTTTATTATTATTGTTGTTGTATATATTATGTTTTTTGGTTAATGCATTTAGACGCTCTCTCATTAGAGATGTTATTGTCTTCTCTTTGAAATGTTTTGTGATGTTACACAAGCAGCAATTTGCCATTCTTTCAAATAAATCGTTATTAATTAAATTATTAAATCTCAAAGGGAAAAAATGTTAATGTTTTTTTTTTCTTCTTCAAAACAAGAATATAAAGTAAGTAGTAAATGTGAGGTATTTTAGTTAAGATAGTAGTAAATATGTACTTGGTACAATGTGAAAACAGCGAGCTTAGATATAATAACTTTAGATGTAAAAATAAACAAAAGCAAAAAATAAATACAATAAAAAACAAGGATATTACGTAGGACGTTGTACTTCATATTTGTTTGTAATTTGAATATAGTTGAAATAGTGCACTTTATGATTTCAGTACAGTTTACAAACCGCTGTGTCCAACCTGTTATTTGTAATGCAGTGACTACCACCGGAAACAGAAGACCCTCATGGCCTTGCGCAAGAAGGCCATGGATAAGAACCCTGATGAATTTCACTTTAAAATGATACACAACCAATTAAAGGTTTGTCACCTCTTAGTACTACTGCTGCATTCAACTATCATAAACTGCATTGAGAGCACACCTACAGTAAGTAGTTTTTTATGGCTATGAGGTTTTGTAACCTCTGCTCATTCTGCTACTGTTCAGGATGGAGTTCACATGATCAAACCAAAAGTGGAAACGATGACAGAGGAGCAGAAGAAAGTGATGAGGACCCAGGACATCAGATATGTGGAAATGAAGCGAGTGTCGGAGATGAAGGTAGGGCTGGTTACACACCTGAAGGACTCCAAGATGGTGAGACCAAGATATAACTTTTTGGCCTTAATTCTAAGCGGTGTGTGTGGAGAAAACCAGGCACTGCTCATCACCTGTCCAATACAGTCCCATCAGTGAAGCATGGTGGTGGCAGCATCATGCTGTGGGGGTGTTTTTCAGCTGCAGGGACAGGACGACTGGTTGCAATCGAGGGAAAGATGAATGCGGCCAAGTACAGGGATATCCTGGACGAAAACCTTCTCCAGAGTGCTCAGGACCTCAGACTGGGCCGAAGGTTTATCCCCAAATCCAGGTGTGAAAAACTTGTTGCATCTTTCCCAAAAAGACTCATGGCTGTATTAGATCAAAAGGGTGCTTCTACTAAATAAAGGGTCTGAATACTTAGGACCATGTGATATTTGGATATTTGATAGTTTTTCTTTTTTAATAAATCTGCAAAAATGTCAACAATTCTGTGTTTTTCTGTTAATATGGGGTGCTGTGTGTACATTGAGGAAAAAAAATTAATTTAAATGATTTTAGCAAATGGCTGCAATATAACAAAGAGTGAAAAATTTAAAGGGGTCTGAATACTTTCCGTACCCACTGTATCTGTGTATTTGTGACTTTATCCCTTTAAAGTTGAGAATAATGGCTTAAATGTTTCTGTTTTTCAGAAAATCGAAAGGATGAAATCAGAGCTCCACCTTCTTAATGTTGATGAGGAAAAGAAAAATAAACATGTTTTTTATGTGGACTCAAAAAAAGAAGGTAATATTGTATAGTTGCACCTATTGCATAGTGTAAGAAATAAAATTGTGTTTAAACCTGCCTTATAATAAACTAGTATCATATTCATGTATTTATACACTTTATGCTGCCTACATTGCTATGCCAGTAAAATAATCATTATTAACATATGTTGTATAATGTATATATATTTTAATGTGGTTGATACAAAGCATATGCCTCTAGCTTCTTAACTTTAGCTTTAGGTGAAGTTGATACTGTATGATTGTATGTTTGTTAATGTACATTGTCATAATGGTTTAAGATCAAATGATACTTGGTGGACCACCAGCAGTTTTGCTGCAGACCGCTTGTTGAACTAGACATTATTTATTTTATATTGTTTTTATATTTTCAAATCTGTTACATTTTCATGCTAGTGGAGGACTTTGACCTGGCCACCCACCTCAACACAGTCCCTGAACTGGTGGGACGAGCATATAACAGACCTACAATAGAGACCCTGGAAAAGAAAAGCATTGTGGGAGCAGTGGAGCCTCAGAGTATAAAAGTACTGTAGTCACTGTATAGCATGCTATGTACATAACCTAAGTATTTTAGTGTGTACTGTGCACTTGTTAATCATTTCTTCATTCATTAACCTATTGCTAATAATAATAATAATAATAAGAGTATGAATTTTTTAAATTTTGTAATAAATGGTAATAATTGTATAAATAGTAGTTATTGTAATTACTTAGTTATTATGTTGAATAATATGTGTATATATGTAATACATTTTAACCCATGAAAATGCAGATCCTGTTGTAAATAATGGTGAAAAATCAGTTTTTAACTAACTTCTTTGCATTTATTGTCCTCTTTCTTATGTTTGTCTTTTTCTAACATGTTTATTCCCCCTTTCTCAGAAACTTGCAAAGCAGAGAGAACTTCAATATCTGAGGCTTTCACAGCGTATTGACAGAGAAAATAACATGTTTGTCATTAGTCAAAAGATCCAGACTAGAAAAGATCTACAAGTAAGTGCATTCATCTACATTTCACTTAAACCCCTTCAACATGGGCACTTGTAGTACTGATTAGAATCATTTCAGTTTGCTAATGCATGGATTTACTATTGATCTAATGTTTAAGAAACTTATCTTGTCTTACGATGAAGTATTGGTTGTGCTTTCAGAATGCATTTGTTTTCATCCTTGTGTGACATCTGGGTTGTGCTTTTAATCTCTGACAGGATAAGGTTAAGAAAGTGAAAGTCTGTGAGGAGACCAGAAGTGCTCCAGCCGTCTATAGATTTGAGGCCAAGAGGAAAAGATGACATCTTTGAATCGGCACACTGAGGAAACTCACTTTGTCCTGTGGCCACCAATCAGCCGTTTAATCTATGAAGTGGACTGAATCTATGGATTTGTCTTTCACTTCTATAATGTAGTCTGTGAGGCCATGCTAGCAAGCTTGCACACTATAAGGCAAGGAGTTTGTACATATTTATTGCAAAATCATTTGTTGCTTTAAAATAAATTTTTGTCTTTATTTTGTTGTTCTTTGGTTTTAACAGTAGATGGCACTAGCACATCTCATCAAATCTGCAACCATGTTACAAAATGAGCTTTTCTGTCTAGATGTAGGCATCACTTTTTAAAAGGAAACTAATTATGGCTTCAAAATTCAGTTGCAACTCAAATTATTGGGTTACTTAGTGTTTGTATTACATGGTGTTAATAAAATGAACAAACAAAAAATATTTGAAAATATAAATTATATATATTTTGATTATAAAATGTAAAAATAAGAGTGTTATTAGTAAAGTCAAACCTAGCATATATGTTTTTTTTATTTTATTTAGTTTTTGTATTTACATTTATTATAATCTTTACATTAAGACTTGGTAATAGTCCCAGTGGTTTTCAGTAAATATTACAACGGTAATTTTTTTGTTCTTTATTGCTTATTCATTTGGATACATGATGTTTTTAAGAGTTAAAGCAGAAGTAAATTTTCTCAGAACTTTAAATGACCCACTTTTAAACACTCTTTGTACCATTCTCATTCCTGCTTGTGTAATTGTTCATGTGAAAGGTTGTGTGCTGTCTGCACAGACTGAGCTTTTTGTGTCATCTCTGCGTGGCTTGATTGATCATGAAGGTGGCAGCGGCTTCATAAACAGGCCCCATCCATTACTCTCTCCTGGGGAAGAGAGGAGGGGTGAATTGGGAACAGGGAAATGTCACTGTGTTTGGGAGGAGCAGGCCAGGAGTCTGTGCCAACGCTGACCACAGGAAAAGCTGGTTGTAGTGAATGCTGTGTGCATACTGTTTCTGTACTGTAATTCACTCAACATTTTAAATTCCTACATAATATAATTTATAATTTTTTTTAAAGGATTTACATGTTCACAGTGACATGATGAACATGCATGTCTAAGCCTGGTGATATTTACAAAGCAGCTCTGTGTGACCTATCAATATTGACCTTCTGTATTTGCACAATCCTCAGCCAAAAGAAGTGACAGGCAGAGTGTGCGCGTGTTTGTGCGTCATGTGCTAGTGCATTCGTCACTGCGACCGCCTCGGTTTGGAGTGGAGGGTCACGCAGCCGTGTGCGCAGTTCCGCTCTGCTTCCGTCTGTCGTTACACAGAAGGCCACTGTTCTTACTGAAGCCTGTCTTTCATTCAGATCAGCTTTTGCACAGGGGTCATGGCTGCAGGTCTGCCAGTGCGGTGTTGTTAGTGACCCCTAGATTTGAAAGATATTGGTCAAAATCCTCCACATTGTCCCATAATGTTATTCACATAAGGAGATGTAAAAGAGGCCTCCTGTGGCACTTATAGAGCTCTCGAGTAATTTGTTAAAGGTTGAGTTGACAATAGTTTTGAATAGGCTCATTTGATGGAATGCCATTGGAAGTCTACACTGACCCTCAGTGCTTTTGCAATTTTTTTTTGCTGGTTTGTTCATTCTGGTGTTGTAAATACAACTGTGCTGATGTTAAGTGTGATGAGGGACTACAAATCACCATTGTTGTTTTGGATAAATAGATGTGAAGATCTTTCGAACAAATTTCGAAGGCATGCAAAGAAAAAAAAAGTATTTTTAAATGTACACTCAGTTATTTTTACCTCAATTAAAAAGTTTTACACAAAGACCTGAAAAATTATTTTGGAATATTTAAACTGTTGTACACTCGCATAACATGAAGTTGCCTCCAAAAAGTTTTATTTTACAAGGAGTGTGGAGGCAGCCATTTTGAGATCACATGACCAGCTGTATACTATACATTTTACATATTTAGAGCTAGCTAGTGTGTGGTTTAAGATCTTTAAAGTCATTGTTAATTGTTGTTTGCAACTTTTTGCTTCTGTAATGTAACATTCAAACAGGATGTTATGCAGGGTGGTACTTGTATTTTTTTCAGCTAGAGCTGATTGAGTTGTTTGTCAAATAACCAAATGTGATCTAAAACAACAAAACAAGTAGTTTTAGAGGAAGAGCAAACTTTTCATTAAAGACACAATGTAACAGAGGTAGTGATGAGTCAGCTCTTCCATATTATGATGATGAACATCCAAGTGAAACGAATTAGCGAAAAAGAAAATATAAGTTGGGGACTTGGTTCTCTCAATCTGTAGTTGATTGGATGGAGGCAGATTTGTCGGAATTAGGCTTGCTTGTGATTGTGTGAAAGGGGCGGGGTTTAAGCAGACTAAATGTTGGGAGATGTTTGGCATACTTCACCAAAGAGAAGTCGGTCATTTCACCCTGAAGATGGAGTTAAAACATATTATGAGGTCAATAAAAAAAAAAGAAACCTATGCATGGATGAATTCACAACAAGATCATTAACGTACATTTAAAAAAATAAGGGGGATTTCATGACGAATTAAAATTAAGACATTTTTCTTTTGTTCAAAATAAGACCCTTTTAAACTCCTTAGCTATGAACTCCATGCTAAAACATGTTGTGAGATGTTTTAAGCCCACATTAGGGGTTCAAATATATCAAGAACCTGGATATAGAGGTCACATATTTGTCATTTTCAATTAGAATTGTCAAGTGTTTCTCACAGAAAAAAAGATACCGTAGTGAAATCATTAAGATGTGTAATTGGGATAATGTCTTAACCTGACTCCTGAGTAATTAATATGAAGTGATTCTGAATGGTGCTAATAAAATGAGTTGTAAATGACGTTAGGGCCCCTCATGTAAGTGGGTGGGAAGAACCATTTCATAGCAGAGCAGTTTGCTTACTGCCGATTTGTATCCCTCTATTTTTAATTTTTTTTTCATGTAATAAATCACGCTGTAACAATTTCCATGGATTAAACTGTAATTACAGATGCACATAGTATATCATGAATAATATGAAAGCATTATTGTGTAGGCAATTAATGCAAGAGCTTTTCATAGCTGTATAGTGAATAGAGCATCGTGAAACACACTGGAAGTAAGGCCATTTCTTAATCACTCTCTGTACATAACAGCGTTGGTGACTTGGAGTAGTTTTGACCAGAGAACGATGACCTTGACTGTTATTACAGCACCTGAGCCCGCTGGATGTCAAGCCCTTAGCTTCCTCTCCTCTGCCGTGCCTCAAAGACTCCTTTCATGAGTGAGGTTAAGAACAGCACTAATCGATTTGCCAATTACGGTGCAGGGTAACCGAGTGGGTGAACAGTAGAATCGGTGGGTCGTGTGGAGAAAAAATGGCTGAGGTTCTTATATCTGCCCCTTTGAGTTGCACCACAGTTTGTCACACGGCTTTTGAAGTAGAGGATTGTAGCGAGAGCTCGAGGGGTGGGGGTTTGTCTCTGTGCCAGAAGGAAAGCGATTGAAGGAAAATCTGTATAACCCTCACTGCGTGCGAGTGTGCGTGTGTGTGTGTGAGATGGGATCACAGAGACCCCTTTAAATTGTCACTAATTAGCCATGAGCCTGTTTGGAAGAGGCACTCGAATTGATTAAATTTGCATGGGAGTCTAAATCACGCTAAGGCCTCCTCCCTGGTGGAGCTCGTTTCCCCCTCTGCTCCCCAGACGTGGCGGGCCCATGGGGGGGACCCGCTGCGGGTGAGAGGACAGGACAAGGCGTGGCGCGCACCCATCTGCCTGGGTATTACCGTTAGTCCATCACTCTCCCACTGGCAGCCGTGTGCCTGGGGGATGTGTTCATTACACTTTAACTACTGGATCTGTCCTTGTCTGCAGGCAGCCGGGTGTCATTGTCTGTCTATCTCTGCGTATCCCTCCACACTCTGCTTCACTCAGCCTTATAGAACAACAGTCTGGCTTTATGGTCTATCATGGCCCGTTAACGGATGCACCTTATTGTTGTTTGCTACATAGTCTCCCTGTTGGTTTTTGTAAAGTGCTCTCCAGCATTACTTCATAAACTTCAAAAAGTAGTTCAGTCAAAAAAATTAAATTGTGATCATTTACTCACAACCATCTTGTTTTAAACCTGTATGGCTTTCTGATTGTCTTGTTTTTTTGTCCATGCAATGAAAGTCACTAAGTCCAATGTTGTTTGAACTCCAACATTCTTTAAAATATCTTCTTTTGTGTGCCGCAAAAGAAAAAAAAGTCATAAAGGTTTGGAACGACACGAAGGTGAGTAAATGACACAAATATATATTTTAATATTATGAGTGATTTCTCTTTAACTTTTTGATATTGAAGTTGACCCTATTCCATAGACCCAGTTGACGTGTAAAAATAATGATTTATAATGATAATTTTCACTTTTAAATTATTGTAATAAGTTCATATGAAGCTTTACACTTTTATCACAAGGTGCCAAAATTCATATTTCGGAAATGTGACTGGCAGGAATGTGCAATATATTGGAACCATATTGGTTATCAGAGAATTTTTGATTTTTAAAAAAAATAGATATCGGTGGATTATTGGATGTTTAATTATGCATGCTTATCTATTTTTACTTAAATTAAGACTACCTTTGCCATCATCTAATGCTCAATTAAATCTAATCTTTATAAAACACTAATAATTTAATAACACTGTTAAATTTGAACATTAGCAAATCTAAAAAATACTGTACATTATAACGCTATGATACCGGTACTTAAATTCACTTATAGCGTTTAAAATGATTTGTTTTTAGTGTTTTAACTGTGTTGATTTAGAAAAAATGTAGATTTTAAATATTGTCCATAATCGGTTATCAGCCATAGCATGAAATTATTATCGGCTTATCGGTAACGGTCAGACTTTTATCATTAGTAAATCTCAAAATAAAAATATACATTATAACCTTGTGATTCCTAGGTAATTAAAATAATTCAGTTTTTAGTGTTTTAAACTGCATTTAATCAGACAAAATAATGTAGAATTTTAAATATTGTCCATATTGGTTATTAGCCAGGCTTATTGGTATCAGTCAGGTGATTATGTTATGATATTTGCTACGTATCTGTATTGCATTATTCTCGTTATTGTAAGAACAGAGTGAATGAGCATTCCAATATACTTATCACACATTCCCAGTAAACCTTGCACTCTCTCTCTCTTTCCCTCTCTCATGGGACTGGTCCTACGGGCTGTGTGATTGCTGTAATCAGATCGCGCTGTTAATCAGAGTGTGTTCGTCAGTGTCCTGATGAGCGGCCCTCGCTGATTGTAATGTGATGCCTCTGTTTCGAAAAGACCCCTCCTTCCTGAGCACTAACACTATATCGTTCCTGTCTATGGCTGAACGGGGCAGCCTCATCTCACAAGGTGGGATAGAGAGAGCAGGTGGGGGTGTGTAGCGAGGTTGGGGTCCGATCTGAAATGCTTTATGACCCTGTCCTGTCATACACAAACAACAACAACATTCTCTGTATCTCGTCGTCTTTCTTGTATTTTAATGAGGTCCAAGCAGTGATACTCTTATGGCTGGCTCATCAGCCAAGTCCCTACAAGGGCTGATACAAATTAATTAACCTAATTAGAGGCTGTGATTGCAGGCGTGATTGTGGGGGCCGGGGGAGGAGGGTGGCGAGGGGAGCTGGGCTGGCAGGCAGGGCTCGGGCTGTAATAAGCCGCGAGGTGTGGGAGAAAAGCCAGATCACTGTGCATGGCTAATGAGCAGTAAAGAAATCCCCCACCTCTCCTTTTCTCTCCCCTCAGACTCTGTAAAATCTCAGTGTCTCATAGGCCCTTTTTATTTTTTGCCTATTGTCTCTTCAAATCAATCCTGTTCTGACATGCTGTTTTCTCTCAGAGGAAACTCCCACCTCATATCTATACGTTTATTTTATGCATGTGTGCACAGTGCTTTACTTTCCTCAGTTTTTGTGGTTTCTTTTCTTTATCATTTCCTCCTTGTGATTTGTTCTGCTTCTCCTCGTCCTGTATTCTCTAATGTTAATACTTTAAACCCATCCAGTCCACTGGGTACTGTGATACTTATCTAAAACCTCACAATCTGTCTTTCTCTCACTCTCTCTCTCTCTCTCTCTCTCTCTCTCTCTCTCTCTCTCACACACACACACACCACCACAAGAGCAATATTTAAATTTCTTGCTATTTGTTTTTGAAACAGAACAAGGATATTCTGGAAAACGAAGCAAAGCGCATTTTTTCTTGCCTGGATCAGCAATTCTAACGTTCCTAATGAGTTGGAGGAGGACTGGAAGCGTTTTCTGAGGGGAAAAAGAACAGTTTCTCAGGCAGGCACAAATGTTCTCTTCTGCCTTGTGTTGAGAACACAGTGCCCACCTTATAAACCAGTTATAGTTTAGCATTTAGTAAAGAGTCCAAGCCATCCGATGTCGTTTGGTTTGATAATCTGACAATGAAATTCTCTGTGTATGTGACTGGCATGACTGATGTGGCCTTAATATAAAATTCAAGTATTAAGAGGCTTTTTAACCTTTACAGACCCAGAGACTCCTTATTCAGCCCAGTGACAGTGAAAGTATGAGAGAGCTACTCGATAACATTTGATAATAATTTACTTTACTTATTATGTATGTAGTTATTATTATTGTAAATCATGTTTGTATATTTGAATAAATTATATTTTTGAATAATCATATATAATGTATATTTACATTTTGAGACATTGAATTTGAATTATATATAGATTTATTACATATTTATCAAGGTTTATTATTATATTTTGTAATTTATTTTATTATATTATAATAATATTGCAAAGAATATGCAATAAATCATAAATAATAATAATTTATAACATTTTACATTTAAAATTGTATTGAAATATTGAAATATTCAAGATTAATTTATTTAAATTAATTAATGTATTTAGGTTATTTATATATAATTTACATTGAATTATATACCTATATATTATATAATTATTTTATATAAATAATTATATATTAATTATATATAGCATTTGAAATATTTTTTTTAAATTATATATATATATATATATATATATATATATATA
>NW_015505275.1:590488-671480 GCF_001515645.1 Sinocyclocheilus grahami
GCCTCTCTCATCTTTTAAGTGGGAGAACTTGCACAATTGGTGGCTGACTAAATACTTTTTTGCCCCACTGTATATATATATATATACTGTATATATAGTACATACATATATATAGATACACACACACACACACAACTGAATAATTTAAGCTTACATGATTGATATAGCAGTCACCTTGTACTGTGCTTTGGTAAGATGAGGAAGTGACAATTAACTGAAATCTGTATATCGTGGCCATCTCTTTCTCTCTCTATGATGCACTCTCTGTCTCTTTCTCTCTTTAGATAAGCGCTGTGCTATCATGTGGAAGGTAAGCGCAGCTCTTTTGGATTCTCTTCTCATTTAGCGGTCACATTTAGTCTTTAATTAAGCCGAGAGTGATACCCCGGCAATGAGCCGATGCTATCATGGGGCCGCTAGGGCACACTAGGTGATGAGGGCCCAAGAACGGACCAGTAAGTGCTGACGTTAAAGCCTATGTGTGTGTGTGTGTATGGGCTAAGCGTTGCTTTCAGAGCTAAACAGCTGTAGAGCGGCCGCTATCAGATATTTATAAGAGGCTCATGAATATGGATGGCGGCAAGATGGGGCTGATGTTTGTCCTCTAAAGGGGATGAAAGGAGAATGCGCTCTCCTCCTGGAGAGACACAGTCAGGGCTGCTTGGAGAGGAGGGGTGGAGGGGGTCTGCACAGTGGAACGTTAGGGAGAGGTTGGTACTGAAAAGGGATGACACTTCCTTTCCTCCCAATCAAACTCTGCAGTTTCTTGGATGAACTGCGTAGCATGACACCTTCATCCAACAACTTGTTACATAATCGACATTTCCTCACCACAATCATAGATAAAAGAATAATCATGGGGAAAAAACATACATGTAGACAGTAGCACTATAAATATATAGTGTATTTATGCATACATATATACAATACAATGCAAATGTTTATGGTTAAGATTTTTTAAAAGAGGTAATATTATGTTCACTAAGGCTGCATATATTTAATCCAAAAAAGGTCAAATTAGCAATATTATGAAATATTAGTACAAATAATTTTTTTCTATTTTAATGTATTTTATTATGTAATTTATTTCTGTGATAGCAGATTTGAATTTTATGCAGTCATTACTCGTCTTCAGTGTCACATGATCCTTCAGAAATCATTCTAATATGCTGATTTGTTGCTCAAGAAACATTTCTTAATAACACGGTTGTAAACAGTTGTGCTGCTTAATAATTTTGTGAAATTTTTTCAGGATTCTATGATGAAAGTTCTATAAGTTCAGAAAGTTCAAAAGAAAAGCATTTATTTAAACAAATTATTTTATAACATTATAAATGTCTTTGACTTTTTATAAATGTAATCCTTATCAAATCCTTGTCAAATAAAAGTATTGTTTTATATCTGTCACAAAATACCCTCAAAATTTAAGGCCCCAGTGACAAGGTAAAGGAAAATATTTTGCAAAAGAGGTAATATTATGTTCACTAAGGCTGCATATATTTAATCCAAAAAAGGTCAAATTAGCAATATTATGAAATATTAGTACAAATAATTTTTTTCTATTTTAATGTATTTTATTATGTAATTTATTTCTGTGATAGCAGATTTGAATTTTATGCAGTCATTACTCGTCTTCAGTGTCACATGATCCTTCAGAAATCATTCTAATATGCTGATTTGTTGCTCAAGAAACATTTCTTATTAACACGGTTGTAAACAGTTGTGCTGCTTAATAATTTTGTGAAATTTTTTCAGGATTCTATGATGAAAGTTCTATAAGTTCAGAAAGTTCAAAAGAAAAGCATTTATTTAAACAAATTATTTTATAACATTATAAATGTCTTTGGCTTTTTATAAATGTAATCCTTATCAAATCCTTGTCAAATAAAAGTATTGTTTTATATCTGTCACAAAATACCCTCAAAATTTAAGGCCCCAGTGACAAGGTAAAGGAAAATATTTTGCATGTCTGCTCATTGCAACAATCTATAGGTCACTCTATATGTGTATCACCCGAGACAGGTATTTCTACAAAATCCATGTCTTGAGATATACCAGACATGATTAGCCATCTAGTGATGTTAAAGCCATTAAGACTATTTTTGCACAAGGTCTATTTCTGCTATGATGTTTGCAAATTAGATGAGCGCAATGAAGTTGAATGAGCTCGGTGCAATCAGGGTCAAGCTCTGACCAGCCGGATGGGCCTAAAGCATGTGACCCTGTACCTCTCGACTCCCTCCCACTACACGTTAGTGGCTAATCCATTATGATTAATTGCCTGGAGCAAAGCTACCTAAAGTTGCATTAGTAGTTGCCAATTACCATAATTGCAATGTTTTAATATGGTTAATAGGCTGACATGACCTTGCCCAAGCGCTTGGCAGGTACACGGTGTGCAAGAGCGGAGCCATGTGGAGCAGCCATATTTAGAATATTATTGATGGAGAGTCGGGCCCGTTGATTCATGGCTATGTTTGAAAGGAGAAGAGGTGAACCAACAAGGGACAAAAACACGCATTTAGGAACCATCAGAGTGAGCGAAAGACATTTAAAACGCAATAGATGGACGCAATCGCCCAACAGAGCCTCCTCTGTTTGGCGGCAAGACGAGGGCCAAAACATAATGGCCTCTATGGTGGCGGCTTTGACCACGCAACCTTTGAAATACCTTCATGGTGACTTTGGCTGCATAGGAGCGCTGTTGGGACGTCAGTGTGGGCACAAGAGTGGCAGGGAGGGGGTCAGAATTTAAAAAATGCACCCAGAAAGACCAGAGGGGTCAATGTTTTGGTTTTCGAGTCTTTTGTGAAGTGGACAAATGATCCCCGACGCCGCACAATAATGTTTTTATGAGACTCTAAATTTTGAGATGAAGAGGCCCTTTGTGGGTGTGGAATAGCCAACACGTGGCCGCTCTTGAACAGTGGTAGTCCTGCGGCATGTCTGCAGTGAGAGGTTGATCTTCGAACACTTTGCTCTAACAAGCAGCCACTTTGTTCCCATGAGACAAGGGCCACTCAGAGAATTAATTACCTAGAGGACAGGGCGAATCGTGCCAGTGCGGCTTCTGGAACCAGTGCACTGGCTCTATTCGGAGAGATAATGTTTCTCTCTCATCTAGGGCTATCCGCCCACCGCTGGGATCCCTGGGAACAAAGAGGCTGCTTTGCAAAGAACTGGTTGCTCTCTTTTACTCTCTCACTCTCTGGCTCTTACTCTTTCGCTATCTCTATCCCTCCTTCCCTTTTCTCACATGCATTCTTACTAAATTATTTGTTTACTATTATACAGAGAATACATCATTCAGAAATGAAATGAGAATACTTTTTCAAATCCAATTTAATCAGTGACTTTGAATTGAAAAAGAATTGAGAAAGCAAACAGGATTCTGAATTGTAATTCAAATTTGAATGTAATTTGAAGTTCTATTAATATAAATTGAAATTCACATAACTAATTATTGTAACTATTGTACATGAAAGGAATGCTTGTCAAGACAAACTTTAAATGCTGGCTTGACATCTTGTTTGAAAGTTTTGAGAAAAGTTGATAAAGCCCTTAAGTTTGAGGGTTTATAGCCGTGGTTCTTAACCAGGGGTCCGTGGCCCACTAGGGGCCTTCAGCACAGTTCCAAGGACCCTGCAATGTCGATTAAAATTATAAACTTTAAAATAAGCTAAAACATCAGAAACTTGAGATGTATGCTGATATAATTTTTCTTATTTTAATTAAAGAAATAATGCAAATTGATAAAACATTACATATTAATGGACATTTCTGTGAATTGTACATTTGTAATGTACACGTTTCTAGTTATGTCAAGCTTGAAAATATTTTATTGGGAAGTTTATTGGAAATTGCTATTTTTGAAAATAAATAAATAAAAAAGTAATTAAAAACCCTGTAATCACAAATTACTAGAAATGTCAGATAAATTAATTTATGATAAAAAACTTAAACCCTGGACAGCAATTAAATTAAATACATTTGTATTTCAACTTGTTGTTTCTGTAAATAAAAAAAGTTTTAAATTGAGGTTTGTCATTACAGCCAAAGTACCACAAATATTTTAGGGTGTCTTCAAATATTGCCTTTGATAATAAGGGGCCTCAGAAAGTGAGTCAGAAATGTTGATAACCAATGTTTTATAGGCCTTACAGACAAAGAAAATTATTGATGGATGGATGGATGGATGGATGGATGGATGGATGGCTGGATGGATGGATGGATGGATGGATAGATAGATAGATAGATAGATAGATAGATAGATAGATAGATAATTTATTCTCCTTGTGTCTGCCGTCCTGTGCTGATCCGTCATTTTTCATGGTGTGTGTTTCGTGTCTGCATGTGTGCAGCTTTAGGCCTGCCTGTCTGTTTTTCCCCTTCGGGGTGGTTTGAGTTTGTTTTTGTTTAATTTTTTGCTAAAATAAAATCCCATTTCTCCAGCAATTGAGTCCTCGCTTCATCTCCCCGCACGTACCGTGACAGATAGATAGATAGATAGAAAGAAAATTAGAAATATTCCTTATAACTTCCTGTGAGGTGTGGCCAATTCACAATTATGAACGCGAGCCAGTTCTTTAATTCTAAATTTTGTGCTTATGTACTTTAGTCAGTCATGAACTCACCTAGAGATCAACTGCTTTTATCAGCATCTGTATAGATAGATAGATAGATAGATAGATAGATAGATAGAAAGAAAATTAGAAATATTCCTTATAACTTTCTGTGAGGTGTGGCCAATTCACAATTATGAATGCGAGCCAGTTCTTTAATTCTGAATTTTGTGCTTATGTACTTTAGTCAGTCATGAACTCACCTAGAGATCAACTGCTTTTATCAGCATCTGTGTGATTTTTATCTGTTTGATGAGAAGTCATGTTTTTCCATTCCTCTTAATCTTTATTTTCTGAACACACTGCTTCCTATTTTAGATATTGAAATTATATACCACAGATCCCTTCTAATATCTTTTCAAAGAAGCTATGTGAATAATTAGTTACAGGCTGGCTTTCAGCCTCAGTCTAATGTTGCGTTCTCCAGAGACCCCTTAGTTTTAAACTACTTTGCTTTACTCTAATTACATTGTTTGCTAATTGTGGAAAAAGACACGTGTGCTAAAAGACCCCCACTATGGTGTCAGTGATCCACAGCGAGCCCTTTGGATCATACATTAATCTTTAGCCACAAACCTTGTTGGGTTTGATGTAAACACATGTGCTCCGAGGGCAACATGATATTCATTCAAATGAATCATTCAGATCAGGCTGGGAGATGAGCTTTTATAATGTGAATCTTGATGCACTGTACTTATACTTCCTCTGTTTCTTCTCCAGACTCCTTTTCACCTGCTGGGAGACTATAGGGCAAATGGAAGAGGTGCATTATGGGCTGCGGCATGCCTTCCTAATGTCCCCAGAGTGATGCCATATGTCTCCTGTTAACAGGGTGAGGGCTGCCGGACACATAATCAATAGATCAATCATAGAATGATCGTTTGCAATCAATCATCCGCTGCTGCAGGGTAGCGCTCTCTCCTCCGTGCTGTTCCATCGAACGGGGCGTAGTTATGACACATTTATTTCTATCCTGCCACATTTCTTTTTAAAATATGAATAGTGTGTTTGCGTGATGAATGTAGTCCTAAAGATGCTCTAGAAGGTCAAGATGATAGTCCGACATTGAACACCACAACAAATCGCCTCAGCCACCATGATTGGAATTGTTGCGTTGACGCACTATGAGCTTAACTAGTAATTTTTCGGATTAATATTACGGAGACGGCAAGCACGTCCCCACTGACTCTTCAGTCCAGTTTCCACAGCTGGACACTCCAGCATTCAATGGCTCTTTGAAGACAACTTGAAGCACTCTGTGAGTGCACAAATACTGGCCCCAAGCCAAGCTACTCTTGTGTGTGAGCAGCCTGGTGCAGTTGAAAGGCCCTTTAGCCTGCTTCCTCAACACACTATTCATCCTGGGAGGCATAGACCAGCACCCCAGAGAGCACCCATGGATAACCTGGACAGTGTCTTATTCTAACCTTCAAACGTCTTGCTGGGAGAGAGAGTCAATGTCACTGCAACAAAGGCACATGTGAGGAAGAGCCTGGCCCTCAGAAGCTCGGGCCCACTAATTGACGGCTTGAGGGAGTGGAAGCGACATCGACAGAGAGAGGGAAAGAAAGATATGAAAGCTACTAAACCCACCCCACTAAACTATTCCTTCCAGCGTATACAGACTTAAAATGCGAGCTGGCTTTTTTATTTGCTTTTTCTTCTTTCATACGTTCAACTTCTTGTGTGTCGTCCCTCCCTTCTTTTTCTGTAAATAGTAAACCCGATAAGCTTTTGAAATCCCTTATTTACTCTCTTTCCTTTCCCTTTGAGAAACTACTCACCAACTTGGAGCGCAACAACCAATTACCGCTGACCCTTAGAACGTGGAGATGAATTTTAGTCCGGCTAACTTTTTAACGCTTTGCTAATGCGGTCGTGGCCCTGCGTGAACACAAACACGAGACCGGAGCGGCCCCAGTTAACACGGCATTGTACGCTAATGGTCACAGAGGGCCCAGGGCCAATATTTAATTGCTGGGACCAAGCATAGCGAAAAAGGCGCTAAACCAATTAATCCTCTCTGTTTCACCTCCAGAGTGGGGAGAGACGAGGGGGATGAGGCTTTCCTCTTGAGGGGATGCCGAGCTCCTTCACATCCAGCTGTCACCTATATCAGCTCATCATTCATGTTTTGGGAAACAAAACCTTGCAACTTGCAAATGAGAGTGTTTGATTGGAGTTGGATTGTGAGTAACAGAGATTTTTCTCAATCTTTCTGAGGGAATATGAATATGTGCATGGTGGACTGAGAAATATATCTTGAAGGCATTTTAAGGTAACCTATCTCTATCTTACAAAATTATCTGAGAATAGGGTGCACAGATATACTAATTAGTATATACACAATACTAATTGAACTTCATTGAACTGCACTATACCTGTACTGGGCACTGAACTGTATTGGCATATACTGCTAAAAGAGACATTTCTTCTTGATATGACTTTTAATTATTTATTTCTTTGGTGTAAATGAATGTTCAGTCACATTTACTAATATTAATAGCAGTAAATTTACCACATGTTTTGTTTACCTGACAATACTTTTTAAATTTGGTTGTTTTTGCAATAATATATTTCTGTTCAAATCTGATAACTTGTTTATTTTTATTCAAATGTTTTTTTGTGAAAATGTATTTGACTTGTTTTACTATTTGTAATCCAATTGTATTATATCAATATAGATTTCCCGATTCAATTCTAATTCACAAGCTCTCGATCCAATTTTGTTTCTGAATCGATTTGAATCTTGTCCTTTTAGGTATGTTTCAGTTATAATATCCATTTTGTTTTCATAAATTCTCTCTGCTAATACTGTGACTACAGGGCAGTTTCAGATCAATTCAAATTGGCAACTCGCCTTTTAAAGGGATAGTTTACCCAAAAACTAAAATTTTGCCATCATTTACTCAACCTCATGTTGTTCCAAACCTGTATCGGTGGGCCGTTCACCCTTGAACCCCGAGAAGTGCTCATGTGGGTCCATTGAGTGGGCTGTAAACAATTCGGTTTAGTTCTGCTGAACCCGTTATTAATGGGTTGAGGTAACTCATAAGCCCTTGCATTTGGTCTAACGGTCATAAATATGGTTAATGTTCTGCATTTTACAACAAGCAATATGTAATAAGGGTTAACACTGCTGAAAAAACCCCATCTTGGATCAGACTAAGAGGGCTTACTATGATTTCAGTCTGGTCATGCTGGTCTGTTGGTGGGTTTTATGGGGATTTTGCACATGTTTGTATATAGACCAGCTGAAAACCAACTTATCCAGGCCAGAATAAGGTCAGGATTTTATTTTATTTTATTTTATTTCTGGGGCTACCACAGGTAATTCTCTAAATGGTAAAATTTTATGGTTTTAATTTTAATGGTTTAATAGCCATGACATAATTAAGGCCTGAATTTGATTTTGATTTAATTTAATTAGATTTTTAGAGCTACCAAAGTTAATTCTCTAAATGGTTTAATTTTAATGGTTTTAATTCATTTAAAATGTTTAATGGCATTAGATTTCACAGTACAGTATTTTTATCCAGTTATTTCTTTCTAGTTTTAGGTGTAATAAAATGTTTCAAAGACTAAAATTATTTTCTCTCATTTTTATTTTATTTTGATTAGTGTTTGAAAAACATGAAAGTGTATTTTAATTTTTCCCCCCCAGTTATGTTCCAGTTATGTTTGTTTCAGGTGACAAAAATGTTTTCATTAATTTTTCGTTTTAGTTTTCAGACTGGGAGGACCAGCTTAAACCAGCTAAGACCAGCAAACAGCTTAGACTGGTTTAAACCTTTTTCAGCAGGGAAATTCATGTTAAAAAGTGGGCTTTTTGCATCCGGTCTGCTTGGACCGAACCCAGACAGACAGACTTTCAAACCAACAATGTGTAGGAGCGATAGTCAATGTTATTGTTAGTGATAATGCCATGCACTTGTTTTGTTGTTGTCCAGCAATCGAAACATACATAATTAATAACGGTGGGCCATGAACACAATTGTGCCATTGTCAGAGCCTTCTCACATTCTGAAGCTCCGGACTAGATTATGAATACACTCAGTGCTGGGGGGGGGGGGGGGGGGGGGTGTGGAGGACAGGAGCCGGCTGGACGTTGGACCAAACGAGTGCAAAAAGGGTAAATCGACGGTCATGTCAGGGTTGAGTTATGGCGCCGGTCCCCCAGCAGGGTGTAGGGGTGTGCATAGCAGACACCGTGATGAATGTAGTCCTAAAGATGCTCTAGAAGGTCAAGATGATAGTCCGACATTGAACACCACAACAAATCGCCTCAGCCACCATGATTGGAATTGTTGCGTTGACGCACTATGAGCTTAACTAGTAATTTTTCGGATTAATATTACGGAGACGGCAAGCACGTCCCCACTGACTCTTCAGTCCAGTTTCCACAGCTGGACACTCCAGCATTCAATGGCTCTTTGAAGACAACTTGAAGCACTCTGTGAGTGCACAAATACTGGCCCCAAGCCAAGCTACTCTTGTGTGTGAGCAGCCTGGTGCAGTTGAAAGGCCCTTTAGCCTGCTTCCTCAACACACTATTCATCCTGGGAGGCATAGACCAGCACCCCAGAGAGCACCCATGGATAACCTGGACAGTGTCTTATTCTAACCTTCAAACGTCTTGCTGGGAGAGAGAGTCAATGTCACTGCAACAAAGGCACATGTGAGGAAGAGCCTGGCCCTCAGAAGCTCGGGCCCACTAATTGACGGCTTGAGGGAGTGGAAGCGACATCGACAGAGAGAGGGAAAGAAAGATATGAAAGCTACTAAACCCACCCCACTAAACTATTCCTTCCAGCGTATACAGACTTAAAATGCGAGCTGGCTTTTTTATTTGCTTTTTCTTCTTTCATACGTTCAACTTCTTGTGTGTCGTCCCTCCCTTCTTTTTCTGTAAATAGTAAACCCGATAAGCTTTTGAAATCCCTTATTTACTCTCTTTCCTTTCCCTTTGAGAAACTACTCACCAACTTGGAGCGCAACAACCAATTACCGCTGACCCTTAGAACGTGGAGATGAATTTTAGTCCGGCTAACTTTTTAACGCTTTGCTAATGCGGTCGTGGCCCTGCGTGAACACAAACACGAGACCGGAGCGGCCCCAGTTAACACGGCATTGTACGCTAATGGTCACAGAGGGCCCAGGGCCAATATTTAATTGCTGGGACCAAGCATAGCGAAAAAGGCGCTAAACCAATTAATCCTCTCTGTTTCACCTCCAGAGTGGGGAGAGACGAGGGGGATGAGGCTTTCCTCTTGAGGGGATGCCGAGCTCCTTCACATCCAGCTGTCACCTATATCAGCTCATCATTCATGTTTTGGGAAACAAAACCTTGCAACTTGCAAATGAGAGTGTTTGATTGGAGTTGGATTGTGAGTAACAGAGATTTTTCTCAATCTTTCTGAGGGAATATGAATATGTGCATGGTGGACTGAGAAATATATCTTGAAGGCATTTTAAGGTAACCTATCTCTATCTTACAAAATTATCTGAGAATAGGGTGCACAGATATACTAATTAGTATATACACAATACTAATTGAACTTCATTGAACTGCACTATACCTGTACTGGGCACTGAACTGTATTGGCATATACTGCTAAAAGAGACATTTCTTCTTGATATGACTTTTAATTATTTATTTCTTTGGTGTAAATGAATGTTCAGTCACATTTACTAATATTAATAGCAGTAAATTTACCACATGTTTTGTTTACCTGACAATACTTTTTAAATTTGGTTGTTTTTGCAATAATATATTTCTGTTCAAATCTGATAACTTGTTTATTTTTATTCAAATGTTTTTTTGTGAAAATGTATTTGACTTGTTTTACTATTTGTAATCCAATTGTATTATATCAATATAGATTTCCCGATTCAATTCTAATTCACAAGCTCTCGATCCAATTTTGTTTCTGAATCGATTTGAATCTTGTCCTTTTAGGTATGTTTCAGTTATAATATCCATTTTGTTTTCATAAATTCTCTCTGCTAATACTGTGACTACAGGGCAGTTTCAGATCAATTCAAATTGGCAACTCGCCTTTTAAAGGGATAGTTTACCCAAAAACTAAAATTTTGCCATCATTTACTCAACCTCATGTTGTTCCAAACCTGTATCAGTTTCTCTCTTATGTTGAACATAAAAGAAGATATTCTGAAGAATGCTGGTAATCAAACAGTTGATGGACCCCAGTGACTTCCATAGTATTTATTTCCTTATTGAAGTTAATGGGGACCAACAACTTTTAAATATATTATTTTGTGTTTAACATGAGAAAGAAACATGTACAAGTTTGGAAAGACTTGAGGGTGAGTAAATTATGACAAAATAAAAATTTTTGGTTGAACTATTCCTTTAAGCTAATTATTAAAAGAACCAGTTGATAGACATTCTTTTTTGGGAATCAGACTGGTTGCGTTGTATGTTTTTGATTCAATAAAAAGCACCAATTCATAAGACTCATATGTTCATGAATTGGCTATTGTATGTTTACTTTGCTGTACAAATGCATTTTTCATGCAGACACTTATAATAAAGTAAAATATTATTCTTGAGGTTTTAAATAATGATATCAGGATTGTTCATATAAAGACTGCAATTAATAATAAAAATCTATATTTTTAGCCCACACAGACTTCCACATCAGTGATGAGGAAGGTTTGGACATAAAACCTCTTAGTTTCCTGAATTTGATGGCATCTTTAAACGAATCATCTTATTTCCCTTATCCCGACATGGTCCAGACCTGATTTTGACCCAAGCTTATAGATTATTCCAGAAGTATTTGGAGGCGTCACCTCTGACACCACCTGCCTCCCTTGTCGAACGACCGCGTCCTGTTGGCTGTGAGCCCGATTAGGAGTGTTAATGGTGTGAAAGTGTCACTTGTGTGGTGCAAAGAGCAAGAGGACGATCTTCCTGACCTTTATTTTGATTTAAAAACCAAACGAGTGCCAGCAGTGGGCCGAGGGAGTGCCTGGCACAGTGTTGACAGGATGACCTCTGACCCGTGGGGGCGTGTTAGGGGAGATCGGCTTGGTTTTGCCCCTGAATGTCAGGCCCCTGGGCAGCAGACCCTCACAGGCTTGGTAATGATTTATGGGGCAGGGGCGTCATTGATGGCTCCTCAGCCCTGGGGAGGCCCTAAATGGTAGTTGTGACAGTGCTGAAAGCAGAGGTTAAAGGTGATCAATAACATGGCTGGTGATATGGAGAAGGAGAGAGAAAGAGAGGGATGGAGGCTGAGTAGTTTTTTTTAAATGCCCACACTCATTATTTGACTCTTTGTGTGTCGGTCTTTCTTTTTTGTGTCTCATGAGCAGGACTGTTCTCTCTCTAACTAAGAGAGGTGGATGAGTGGGCATGTTTCAGTGACGGATAGTGGACATTAGCATCTGTCTGCTTTCTGTTTGTTCTCTGTGCCTCTGCTGTCTGTGATTACCTCTATTGTCCACTATTTAGTCATTGAATAATGTATCTTAGTCCCCAGTACTATGTACACATTAAAATGTCCTTGCATACACTGCAAAATGTGATGTGCCATTTCTAGCTGGTTTGACCCATTATTACTTTCATTGGTGTAAGGTTGATTCAGTCACATTGAGTTTTTTTTTTAAACTTAAAAAATATCAGTTAACTCACCACATAAGCACATTTTCTTGGTTACCTGTCAAACCTCTTTATATTGTGGCTAATACAAAATGGTTAGTATTTGTCTAAGAAACTATTTTTTCTAAATTTCACATTCCATTTTCCATTTCTTATTCCCTCTAAAATTATTCATTTTTTTCAAGGAAACATTCAGATTTAAATCTGAGAATTTATATTTAAAACTTTAAGTAATTTCTTTTTTTTAACAATATTGAAAAAACACAGATTTGAAATATTTTTTACATTATTATAAAAATAAATAATTTACATGTAATTTATTTTAAAATAATTATACTTATTTTTTATATATTTTTATGTTTTTTTATATATTTATGATTAAATTTTTTAAAACATTTTTATTTTGCATTTCTTCACTCTTCAGTCACAGTTATTTTCAGCAAACGGTTCACTGTTGCCATCGTTGATGTTTCCATTTTCTCTTTCCATTCTCTTTGTTGCCAGTCAATCTTTTCCTACTCTCCACCTCTATTTTTCACGTCTCTCCCTCAGTTCTTCAGTCTGTTTGACTGAGTGGATGGTTTCAGTCTTGTTCTCTGAGAGTATGTCCCCCTCCCATCCATAAGGAGCTCTCAGAAGTGAGCTGATTAAGATGAAGACCGGGCTGCCTTCCCTAATCACATCCCTGCATCTAAATCGTCTGTGTACATTTCTAATTACGCAGTCGCGCGCTGTGTCCTTGAGCTCAGCAGCAGGTCTCTATTTCATCTCGCTTCGTCTAGCGCTCCCTCCTTGTCTCCACTCGTTTCATCTTTCTCATTTATTTCGTTTTGTTGTTGTTGTTGTTATTTTGGCAGTTGTGAGCCGAAGGGCTCGTTTGCACATTGCTCTTCTCTCTTGTGGCAGTGCTTTGGAGGGCAAGGAGGGTGGGCCTGAACCAGAACACACAGAGAAATGAGAGAGATTTCAAAGAAGTTGGTCATCAACCTCAAAAACGAAATGTCAAGTTGAGTTTGTGGGCGAATGCCATATTACATGTTTTGTAGCAAAAACAGACATCTGATTAGTTTTCTTCGTTGCTTGTTAAAAAAGAAAAATATTCATGTGCAACATATTGTTGAACCAAGACCATTTGCAGAATTGTGGAAATACAAACAATCGCACCGCACAACAAGTGTTTATTTATCTGGTTTCTATAGTTTTTAAAAGTGCTAAATACAATACGCTACAGATATTGTCTGAAGGACCCTGGAAATCTCCCAGCCCTTGTGACCTTCCCATTGTTTAGCACAGCCTTCTTTCAAACTCTGTCTTTATTTATTTAGTTTTTTCATTTTTTTTTCTAGAGCTACAGTCAACCTTGTGATTTAAGTCTTGAAAGAGCAGTCCCCTAGGATGGCCACCACACAAAGGCTAGGTTTTGAATGTGAAGTATTGGAGAACCTATATCTTGACTTGAGAAGAAGGCCTTCGGGGTGAGTTATTAACTTGTGACCTTCCTAAGAAGCTTTTAGCTTTAGAAAAAATGACAGGGACAGAGGGCTGGACATCTGTACTATAACATAATATTTGAGATGTAGCATATCGGAGACGAGAGGAATTTAGGACTGTTCTGATAATGCCTTTCAAAGTTATCATAAAGCACATGATTCTATTGTAAGACACAATATATCAGTGCATGAGCGAATAAATGCATCCAGAATGTTCGGTTTCTCTTGTAATAGTGCAGAAATAAAAAAATGTATTAATTCATTATTAAGCCGAACTCCAACAATGAAGATTAAATGACCATTCCAGAGTAAAACGTTTACTGTAAGCATCTGTGGCTACACTGTACCATTAATTACTATAGTAAAAACATGACTTGCCCCAAAAACAAAAAAATAACTGTAATGCACCTAGAGGTGTAAGTCTGTGCAGTTATACACCACAAAAATTACTTCATAATTAATTTTTATTTAATTTGCTTTACTTTAACTTTTACTTGTTTATGTTTCCCTGTAAAAATGCCTAAAAAACTAAGTTCATCTGAGATTTTTTTCTTTCAAATTAGCATTTTTTATCATACTCCTATGAAAATAACATTGGACTTTTTTGAGAATAAGACATTACCAGCTAATAACCAACAACCAAACTAATAACCTTTTCATAATTCAAGTGAAATTATTGAACCTAAACATTAGGAGCCTGATAAAAATGCTAATCTAAAAGAAAAAAAATCTCACGGATTTAAAGGTTTTTGCATCTGAAATCTTAATATGTTTGCTTAAAAAGCAACAATTTATAATATATTAAGACTTGTTTTAGATTGTATCTTAAATATGAATGTTTTTGTTTTACTGCCCTGGCAGATGATTTCCCTTGTTTATACTTAAAACAAATGGAAATCTAATAAAAAATACACTTGTATTAAAGACACATTGTCTTTGAAACATTTTTTTTATATTCTCTGTGTTGCTTCTCAAGTAACTTGATTTTAACTGGATGATCAAACTAAAACACTTATTAAGAGTAGGATTATTTGTTTTACAGTTTCAAATGATACACTTTAACATTTTACATGAAACTCGTATGATATAATTTCTTACTAATCTCGTCTATGCAAAGTTATTTGCAATCTAGGATATATGTGTGTAACTATTACATATATAGTCCCATCTCAAAAATTTCAAAAAATTTCAACTTTACAGATGGGATAATAAACATTTTTGTATGTGCTTTAACAAAAAATGCAAACTTCACATTTTGGATTTAAACCCTCAGGTACAAATGACCTTTGGACTTCTAGCCGCATTACTGTAAACATGATTTTTATTTCTTACAAACCTGAGATGCAACTCAAAACATTTAAGACCTTAAAAGCACAAGTTTTGAAGCGAAGGAGAGAAGCAGTGGAAAGGTTGGAGGACTCTCCATTACTTTACTTCAATCCTCTATATACAGGTCTGTATTTGAGAATCAAATTGAAGGAGGGTCCATATAGATACAAGGCCCTGGCATCATAAATAACTAAGAATCGGACTCCTCCTGTGCTCAGCCGAAGCTTTTCATATGGTAAATAGCTGATCGCTGTGTGGCCACATTGTTGTCCATCTTTCATGCAGCTCTGAGGTGAAACCTTGAGGTATGGAAGAGAGAGAATTTTTGATGAAAAAATAAATTTTCCCCTCCTTCCTCCTCTGATTCTCAAGCACTCTGCCCTTCGCTGTCAGGGTCAGGTGTTTATTACATAAATGATAGTGAGCGGAGAGTCGAGTGTAGGCCGGGAGTGTAGGAGACTAGAGTAGACAGAACATTGGTAAGGATTATCAGATCACTTGCTTGGTAACTTTGGTGATGCAAGTGCGACCGCACATGTCCCTCCGTGCTTCTGTTCCTCACTGCCTTCCCATCAGTTGCTTTGAATGGGACAAACGCAGCCTTGTGCAGCAGCATGCTATCACGCACCACAATGTGTGGCCGTCGCTGAAGAAATTATGCTTAAAGGGTTCATATCATGAAGAATCTAATTTCCCTTGGTCTCTTGAGATAAAAGGGTTCATTGTGCTACGAAAACATACTGTAACTTTCAGAACTCAAAACATCCTCCACAGTTAAAATAAGAGAATTTATTGAAACTATAAGCTCCAGAAATGGCTTGTTCTGAACATATGCAGCTTTGTCCCAGATATGAACACAACTGCTCACTTTTACACTTCTATAGTGTTTTCAGAAACTTAGTCTGTCCAGTAATTTGGTATAAAGGAGATTAATCTTATTATTAATTGTATTAAACACTAGAATAACAAATGATGAAAAAAATATAGTGCTGTCCCTCACTGTTTGCTTGCACTTACTGCTCTATCCTTCTAGAAGGTACCACTGTTGCAAATAAGCAGCTGAAGTTTTCTTATTTGATTTTATTTTGGATAAAATAATGATCTTCACAGTTTGAGTGGCATGTTTCAGCATAGATTGTTTTGGAAATATTTGACAATGTAATGCAGGTTTCTTAAACCGGTTGTTATTGAAGAACGAGTTAAAAACTACAGTATTAGATCCAAATAAATGCACATAACCTGTGCTTAAATATGCTGTTACTCATTTCATATGTAAAACGGGTCTTTACATACTGTAGGAATCTTAAAGGCACAGAAGCAACAAATTATGTTTACTTTTGGGGGTTGGAAAATAGTCATAAAAACAAAATTGTGTATGATACCTGTTTTAAATACAACTATCTTGCTGTCATTATTTACCTACCCTGATGTCGTTCCATACATGTATAATTTCCTTTCTTCTGCAGGACATGAAATTAGAAGTTTTTTTCTCCAAAAATTAGAAGTATTGCTATTCATAATATGTGTTGCATGTTGGTCATACAAATTTGGAACAACATGAGGGAGAGTAAATGAAAGTTTTGGGTGTACTATCTCTTTAAGAGCAAGTTTTAAAGTTTTCTAATAAGAAATCTCACACTACATTCCAGTTGTGTATTTCCACCAAATCTCAGCTCCTGAAAATCTTCACACCCTCTTAGAACAAGACACAAATTTAAAAATACCATTAAATGCATTATTCGGCCCATTTGTTATAATTACCGGCATTGTTGTGGTGTATGTAATGTCATTAATAACAGCTTGTGCCCAAATAATACGCTTAATGTTATTTATCTGTAGATAGATGCAGCTAATCCTCATTCATTTGCTCTGGATCAATGCAAATCCGCTAGCGTGAGCGAAATCCCTCCCTGAGCCCGTGGCTCCTAATGTATTTTCCCACCATTAACCAGCTATAATCCCTGCTAATCATTGCTAATCCACATCTCCTGTGTTTGATGATACTCTACTGATGAAGGAGGTGGCGTTGTGTCTCAAATGCCCAGGCTCAGCCTGACATGGCCATGAGCTTGGAAGTGATTTGTACAGTGGAGAGAGAAAGAAGCCACTGGGTTTTAAGGTAGGTCTGATGGCATTGGCCATCCCTGAGTGCATCTTGGCCTAATTATGCATAAGTAACAAAGCTTTACTCATCAGACTTGCACATTTAAGTGCTCTTCTCCTATAGATTGTCTGTAATGGGTGTTTCAAGCATTTCGTGTCTTTATACACTAAACCCATAGTGAAGTTTGAGAACTTTTGAAGGCAGTTTTGGAATCCGCTTTTTGTAGAAAGCACTGATCAATAATGTCTTACATATACGAATGGTTATTTCATAACCACCATGCAGGAAACTGAAATAATGGAATATAATTATAACATGCAACAAACCACCCTAATATGACTTTCAGTCTCACAGCAGGATCAATTAATGCACATCCTTTGTCCTGAGAGTTAAACTGGTGGTCACTGAAATGTATGGTCCAGAATTTAATGATTCATAAGTCACTGTCAATCTTGGCATACACCCCATTTGAACAAAAGCCTAACTCTTTGGGAATACAGCCTGCTGTGGACATGCTATCTGCTTTCTTACAGAGCTGTCGTTCATAGTGACATCTGGACAACCTCTGGCCCCGGAGACTCATTCCACACACATTCATTCATGGTTTACTGTGTCTATTTATATCCACAGTGGTAAGTCATTTTTAGTTGTGGTGATCTTCACAGTTTGAGTGGCATGTTTCAGCATAGATTGTTTTGGAAATATTTGACAATGTAATGCAGGTTTCTTAAACCGGTTGTTATTGAAGAACGAGTTAAAAACTACAGTATTAGATCCAAATAAATGCACATAACCTGTGCTTAAATATGCTGTTACTCATTTCATATGTAAAACGGGTCTTTACATACTGTAGGAATCTTAAAGGCACAGAAGCAACAAATTATGTTTACTTTTGGGGGTTGGAAAATAGTCATAAAAACAAAATTGTGTATGATACCTGTTTTAAATACAACTATCTTGCTGTCATTATTTACCTACCCTGATGTCGTTCCATACATGTATAATTTCCTTTCTTCTGCAGGACATGAAATTAGAAGTTTTTTTCTCCAAAAATTAGAAGTATTGCTATTCATAATATGTGTTGCATGTTGGTCATACAAATTTGGAACAACATGAGGGAGAGTAAATGAAAGTTTTGGGTGTACTATCTCTTTAAGAGCAAGTTTTAAAGTTTTCTAATAAGAAATCTCACACTACATTCCAGTTGTGTATTTCCACCAAATCTCAGCTCCTGAAAATCTTCACACCCTCTTAGAACAAGACACAAATTTAAAAATACCATTAAATGCATTATTCGGCCCATTTGTTATAATTACCGGCATTGTTGTGGTGTATGTAATGTCATTAATAACAGCTTGTGCCCAAATAATACGCTTAATGTTATTTATCTGTAGATAGATGCAGCTAATCCTCATTCATTTGCTCTGGATCAATGCAAATCCGCTAGCGTGAGCGAAATCCCTCCCTGAGCCCGTGGCTCCTAATGTATTTTCCCACCATTAACCAGCTATAATCCCTGCTAATCATTGCTAATCCACATCTCCTGTGTTTGATGATACTCTACTGATGAAGGAGGTGGCGTTGTGTCTCAAATGCCCAGGCTCAGCCTGACATGGCCATGAGCTTGGAAGTGATTTGTACAGTGGAGAGAGAAAGAAGCCACTGGGTTTTAAGGTAGGTCTGATGGCATTGGCCATCCCTGAGTGCATCTTGGCCTAATTATGCATAAGTAACAAAGCTTTACTCATCAGACTTGCACATTTAAGTGCTCTTCTCCTATAGATTGTCTGTAATGGGTGTTTCAAGCATTTCGTGTCTTTATACACTAAACCCATAGTGAAGTTTGAGAACTTTTGAAGGCAGTTTTGGAATCCGCTTTTTGTAGAAAGCACTGATCAATAATGTCTTACATATACGAATGGTTATTTCATAACCACCATGCAGGAAACTGAAATAATGGAATATAATTATAACATGCAACAAACCACCCTAATATGACTTTCAGTCTCACAGCAGGATCAATTAATGCACATCCTTTGTCCTGAGAGTTAAACTGGTGGTCACTGAAATGTATGGTCCAGAATTTAATGATTCATAAGTCACTGTCAATCTTGGCATACACCCCATTTGAACAAAAGCCTAACTCTTTGGGAATACAGCCTGCTGTGGACATGCTATCTGCTTTCTTACAGAGCTGTCGTTCATAGTGACATCTGGACAACCTCTGGCCCCGGAGACTCATTCCACACACATTCATTCATGGTTTACTGTGTCTATTTATATCCACAGTGGTAAGTCATTTTTAGTTGTGGATCAATATGATGTCACATTTTGAAAACTGCAGTTTACTTAAATAGTTGTAATAGCTTATTAAAAAAGACTTATGTATGCACATATGTAACAGTGTCCACACACACACACACACACACTTCTCTTCTCTTCTTGGTACATTCCATGCTTTTACTCTAAATGACTGAATAGTCTTTGTGCCACAAATTCCCGCAGGTATAACATCGCTCTTCAATTCCACAGTCTTCACCATACAGTCCTATACCACCTTTTCCCTCTATCAGGGTGGGCTAAAACACGACAGGTATCTTTCCTGGTCTTTCTGTCTTTTTTGTTTTGTTTTTACAACTGGTAGCCTAAATAGACATAAAGCTGAAAATATCCCTGTTGATTTCATCCCATTTCCCAACGAGCATTAGATAATAAATAAGAGGAAATAATGGAGTAATACAGATTCTTTTAGAGTTGGCCTATTGACTGTAAAGCTTTGGGAATAAGTCTCCATTTTAGGAAGCTGATTTATTAGAAGAAAAAGTGTGCCCTATAAAAAATGTACTCATTTCTAACATAATTTTCTCAGTTATTATTTGAAATATACACTTTTTTAGATAAATGTTAGCATGGGATTAAAGGAAGCACATCTTTTGAGAACCAATGGATTATTAGGCTGACTTTGAAGAGGATTGTGAAAAAATGGAACCAACAAACCCACCGTAGCTCGTGCTTTAATTCTTTACGTCGTTAGGGGGCGCTTGGGAATCACTGTTTTCTCATAGCTTCTCTTCCAATGCGATGCCTGAATAATTGGACACACAGCTCGAATCACATATATCATAAACCAGAAATGTTAGTTGTCTAAGATAAATTGAAAAAAAGAAAGAAAAGAAGGTATAATAATTTTAAACTTGGTCACTTATGTTTATTTTATAGGCTAACAAACCTGTTCTCGGTTGGTATCTTAATTTTGACTACTGGCAAAGCTAGTTTATGCTGAGATTAATTTATACTAAAATAGTTTTCAAAAATCATTAGTTGTGAAAATGATTTGTAGCCTACTTCATAAACTACTTCATTTTTTATTAATTTTGTATGGCTAGACGTTCTCTACTAGCACCCCAAATCCATAGCGAACGGAGAAGAGCCGGGGAAAACGAATAGAAATAAAATAGTCAATGAAAACTTTATTTAAATGGAGAAAACATTTACATATCCAACGACAGATTTAAAATATTGTTATCACATTTTTATTAGGCCCTATCTGTAAAGATGGCAATGCCATTTTTTACTCTTTACATCACTCACTAACTAATATAACATCCCATATAGATTTCATATGACCGCGTTCATTTTTAAGCAGCATTTATCAGCATCCTGAGCATGCATGGTTTGATTTGTCTCAAGCCTTTCTTAAAAGTTATTAAAAAGGAGAAATATATATCACAGCAAACGATAACGATTAATGAGAGCTAACAGCTACATTCATGAACTGAGGGTGTTGTCTATACGGGAACCCAGCACCATCAAAAGAAGATGCTTAGAAGAGAAATAATAATAATGTTCGAATCTTGATTTGCAAGTCACGGATAAAAACAAACTATCACAGCAAATTCCCAATTCCAGGCTCATGTGAAATCAAACGAATTTAGCTTTGTCCTTTTATGTGTTTAACGTTTTTCTTAGAAAATAGTCAAGGCGATAATTTGAGTTTTAAATGTGCACGATCAGGATTTTGGTGTTCTAAACAAATAACTGTCACAATCCACTGGGGTTTAGAACAACCACAAACTATACCTTTTAAAATGTATAAACCACTGGAGTTTATAGAATTAAAAAACTGATAATTTATGAAATTAATTGTGTATTAGACTTTAACTGTTTGACGTACCCCAATAGATAAACGCATTGTTGTAGACCTAATAGTGCCGTTATGTTATAGAGTTCTTTCACACAGATTGTACATTTTTATTTATAGACGTTTTAATTATGTTATGTCGCAAAATATAATTTAAAACATCGTTTAAAATGTTTTTGCTTGAACTAAACTACGTTAAAATTTAGTTTCTTATATAAATAATTTTTCATCAATTCATCGTGCATGAACAAAATAGTAGCCTATAGCGTGAGTCCCAATGCTTTTAAGGATCGAATCGCAATAAACACAAAATCCTGAGAGTCATTTCATGAACTCTTATTTCGTTCACTATCACCATGATATGCGTGAAAATGTGCTTCAAAAAAGACAGAAGTCGTGTTCTTGTATATATGTTTTATGTAAGTAATAAAATATTACTATAACATAAATATAAACGTGACTTTGCAGTCTACATTTCGCAATCAACATACAACCAATGTAGTAAACAAAACATTTGTAATCCACTGCAACATAATCAACAGAGCCGAACAAAAAAAAAAAAGCTCCAAACACACTTAGGAAATAAATATATAGATATATAAATGGTCATAAATGAAATATTAAAATATCTTCTTGGAATTAGTAAGTGTACAAAACTGCCCGGAAAACAGAACAAAACAAAACAAAACGAACCCAGAACAAATACATATGCTTACATATTCGACATATTTACATATTGGAAATAATCCTGACAACTATTTATTTAAAATCTTTTCTCTTGTCATTTATTTTTATTTTTATTACTTTTTTGGAAAAGGTTGTATATTCACACTGTTTCAAATACCATTGGAGAAACCAACACCTGCTGTCCAATGAAAAATGCCAGACCTTGAGAAACAACACGAAACGTTATCAGCCTCCTATTTTTTCCCCAATCCTGAAAAGAAGTCCCGAAAACACATCCCTTATTCACTACAACAACTACTTTTCGCCTTGTCCAGGCTCATGAGTAGGATGCAAAATGTCATTAACATAAACTAAACGGGCACAGCTGACATAGAGAGTGTCAAGAGTTGGCCAATATTCAAGAAGAATAAGAGTACAGCACGATTTTTGGGCACTGAAAATTACCTGAGATATTTCTTGCTTTTTCATTTTGACGCATCACTCTCAATATGTTTAGCTGGAGCAGACTTGCTGGAATAGTGCCGGTTTAAAATAACACGAAATTGGAAAAGAAAACTAAACAAGCAAAGCATTAATGTCGTATACCTCGAACAAATACATTGTGAAATAAAATAAAATAACATTATAAGTGCCTCATGCAAAGAGGGAAAAAATTAAAGCAGTAGAACTCAATATGACTAAATATTGTTTCAGACAGTGTATTCATGTTGCCATTTTAACGTCTATGCATCTTTAGACGGTATCAGATGCTAAGAAATGATCATTGTAAACAGTTTCTGGTGCACTTGCTTATTTTGGAGGTTTTGACCAAGTGCCTGTTCTTTACATCACGAATTTAATCTGTTTTAGTTGAAATTAAAGTAAAAAAAGATCTTAACTTTAAAACATTCCAAATAAAGTAAACAACACAAATAATATCAGATAAATCATTGTGATCATTAATCTGGTTACTCGCTTTAATAGAATCACTGTCCCCTCTCCTTTGTCCAAGGAGACATTGCCCTTTTTGTGGCTCGTAGCTCCCTTTGATCGGCGGTGAAAGGATCGAATTTTTCCAGAGTGGCACAAACGATACGATTTTCGTAAACACGGGTACTGATTTGATAAATGCGCGCGAAGCTGGCGCGGTTATTAATGCATTTTCACTTTATTCAGAATTACTGACGTCCCGTAAGCTGTCCGCTCACTGTCAGCGAACTCTTCCCAAACTTTCTGTCTCTGAAGTCTTGGGAAAGGCCTAAACTAACAAAGGGGATAAACAAAATCCATTGTAGATTCTTTTCAAACAAGGACACTGTTTATTATAGCAGTCACTGGACAGGACTCTGTAGCGTGTGATGGAGAGGGGGTGTCTCCGCTTGCGAGTATACGTCCTCCATGGTTGGATGAAGGACCCCCACCGGTGTCATTCTTTTCTCTTTCTGTCTTCTGTTGCAAAACCACACACGCACAACCTCTTTTTCCAACTGCAGAGTGCCAGCTAAACTGGTGATTTCGTGGGCGGAGGGCTTGGGGCACTTTAAGAAATGGTTCTCCAGTGCCCCTTTGACTCCGACTTCGATGGAGGTCCTCTTCTTTCGTTTCCGGCCCTGTGCTGCAATCTTGTCCAAATTCGTGGGGCTGCCCGTGTTTGAATCTGTCTCCTCGAGCCATTTGTTTAGCAGAGGCTTAAGTTTGCACATGTTCTTGAAACTCAGCTGCAGAGCCTCAAATCTACAGATGGTGGTCTGGGAAAAGACGTTTCCGTAGAGCGTGCCCAGCGCTAAGCCCACGTCCGCCTGCGTAAAACCAAGTTTGATGCGCCTCTGCTTGAACTGTTTGGCGAACTGTTCCAGGTCGTCGGAGCTTGGGGCGTCTTCGTCCGAGTGGTCCTGATGGTGGCTGAACGGCTGCTGAGGTGACTCCATCTGGTTATCGTGGCTCCCCGCGTCGTCGTGGAGCGGGTCCCGCAAGCCGTGGTGCAGCGACGGCTGGGGGCTTAACATAGTGTAGCCCGTCTGAGAGTAGACCAGCGACTGGTGACCGTTGGAGGCGGGCGAGAGCGGGGATAAGTGGTGCGTTGTGGTCGGCGCCCATGATCCGTGGTGGCTGTTTTGCGTCGGCTGGTGGACCAGATGCGATCTGTGATAGCCGTTCCCCAGATCTTCTCTGCTCTGCACGCTGCCTTTGTTGTGCTCTGCCTGTCCGATGTGGGTGCCGCTGGTCCAGTCGGTGTTGGAGGTGGGCAGCCACTGGTGGTGCGTTAGGCTCATCGGATGTCCCGTGTTGGTCGCTAGCCCTTGTAAGTACTCGTGGTGCATCATTTTCTGCACCTCTCTGTAGGTCGTCCCCTGGTGCATCCTGTCCGAATCCGGATGCATTAGCGGGTTCGAAGGCAATGAGTTATTCCGCGGAATATACTGAGCTGTTGTCGCCATGGCTCCGACTTAGAAAACTGACAAGCACTTCGGAGATCTTTGAGCTTTAGAGCCCAAAACGCAACAACCTGCTCTGGGAGGTCTTAGGGAAGAGCAAAGACACGCCTCCCCTGCGCGTGCATTGGTTCCTCGCCGACTACAGCCCACCAGGTTTCCTTATTACCTCTCGCGGGCCGCTTGGTTGGCTGCCGGGCGCCGTGATCCCGGTTACTCGCAATTGGCCGCTTTCACTAGACGCGTTCCCTTTTTTCCCTTTCTTCTCCTCTCCCCGTTAGTCAAGAGAGCGTGAGCAGCAAAACCGTTGGAAATTATTGGGCTTTGAGGGTTGTTTTGCAAATAACCACGTGGGGGAGTGTGGTACTCTTTTTGGTGGGGTGGAAGAATGACCCGTCTTGCGTTGCCTCTTTTAGTAACTGTCCTCTTTGCAAGTAGATTAGTACTCTAAAGTATCTCACGAGCCACCCACGAGAAAGATGAAGATCAGTATGTAGTTACATTAAAAGATGTTTTCACAGCAATATCATTGATGAAGATCAGTATGTAGGTACATTAAAAGATGTTTATACAGCAATATCATTTAAGTGTTATCCACATGCACAATTATTTATGATGGTCGTGTTATTGAAGTAGCACACGAATGCACAATCACAGAACCATGCATCGAATTAATTAAACATCATACAGAAATACAGACCGCCCACTCTGTAACATACTAGACAATCGCATCATTATGCATGAATGCATAAACAATCTACCACCGAGCCTATAAAAAACACTATCCATCTCATTTTATTTATGCAGTGTGTACGCATTTTATTCATGTAAATTTCACTTGAAGTAAATTTCAGCAAAAATCACTTGAGCATTTACAAATCAGTAAATTTCAGTTGTTGGGTTAATAAACTTATATTTAAGCCAACAAATTTGAACAAAAAACAAAGTCCACACAAAAGCTGCGGTGTGTTGACAATATCTTCACTCGAAGCATTTTTCTAAACAGTAACTTTGAGAGAAATCCAGTGTTTCTCCCTTCTGGCCTCCTCCGTATTCCTTTCCCGGCTGATCTGATTATTTTTCCCTTCACGTTTTGTCCCAATAGCAAATTACCAATTCTATGAATTGCAAAGCAGCCTCGGAGACGCTGAGGGGTAGAGAGGGGGGAGATGCGAAGATTGAAAGGGATCTTTGCAAACACAATCACGTTCTTAAATGGAAATGTGGGGCTTTAAACAAATCTTACATCTCTCCTGTTCCAGTCGTCTAAAACTCCGCAATCAGGCACACGTTCGACTCCATCTAAAACCACAGCTTTTTTAGAAGCTTTTTTTGGTATCACTTCTATTTAAATTATTTACCTCACTGCATTTTTTTTAGTTCACGTTCGTGTTTGTGTGTTTGTCTTGCTCTTATGGGGTGTTTCCACAGGCTTTTGCGAGGAAATGTGCCGATGCATGCGGAGAATTCAGGCGTCAAACCAAAACGCTTCTTTGTGGTAAGTTTGCTCAATGCTTTTCCTATCTGTCCATCTGCACGAGCTTCACGCGTTCATGGAAGTGTAACCTAAATGATGTTCTTGGGGTCACAAGTGCTCGTCACCACTCTGTCAAAGGCGTGGTTATGTAAAGCCACAAGTTATTTATTTATCACATATGCAATAACACTTGTAGAAGAAATTTCTTCCTTTTTTTAAAGGAACAGCTGATTATAACGCGTCATTTATACAAGATAAAACATCATGTCGGTTACTTTAATACGATTTTCTCTGGTGGTCGACACAAACTGGCATGTATCTGTCTTCTTAGGGGCAACGATTATGCATTGTTTTTTCATTTGATAACTTCAGTAGAGCATCTAAACTAACATGTGTTTTTATAAGAATGATTTTACATCTTTACATCTAAAGCTTTGAAGCGTTTATATTAGACTCTTTCTTTCCTTTTTGATTATATTGTCTGAATTAGGCTAGAACTGTCATTTGTAACCACTGTTTCTTTGATGGAAAAACGCGGTGGTTTTGTGTCCACGATAATATTACAAATTCTATATATGTTTGTGCGTGACCTAGGGCGAAAATTAATATGTAAGCCACAAGAATTTATAGGAAAGCAGATGATAAGATTTTAAAAAAATCTAAATCAGCCGATTGCAATGCGATGGCCGGGTTTGCCCCAGAGAGCCGCAGTTAATGAGGATGCTTCACTGTACAGTTTCCCCTCATTTGGAAGTCTATAAAAAGAGCGGTCATTTATGCCCAGAGAGCTGCGTCACAGTAGTAGCACAGTCAAACTCTTCGCTTAGTTTGCCAGCGAAAGAAAGTGGCTCAAAAAGCGCTCAGATGCTCCTTTTTTCCCTTCGCAAAGAATATGGCCTTGTGTGGAGCGAGGTGAATTTTTCCTGGGATGCACGAGGTTGCTATGGAGAGCGGTTTGAAAGGATCACACTGATCCTGCAGATGAATGATTTGCCATACAGGAAAAGACAAATAATAGCCCTTGTTTAGTAAGATGGCAATGAAAGACAGTAGGGAACAATTGTGGCCTTTTAGTATCCAGGATGTACTAAATCTGGTTACAGAATTTTATAGATCGAAGTTTAAGAAAAAGTTTGACTTATCTCTGTTATAAGTTGATTTTCTTTAGCTTAAACCAGACTGAGTTTGAATTAAAATATTAAAATAATAAATTAAAGTCTTTGCAGGAAAATGTGCTTTTATTATCTCATTAATTCATTTGATATTCAAGTAGCTCTATATGAGAAACCTTTAGTTTCATTTTCATAAAATATGTTCTCTTTCGTTTACAAAAATGTAAAATTGGCTCCTACGGATCTAGTTTTTTTCTTCTCACGATTCACGCGTCTGTAGTCACGTGCTTTAATCTGCACTAGGGACCCCCTCCACTTGAATATAATTAGAGTCCGGTCGGTCAAACCCTCCATTAACCATAGGCCGTAAAAGTGCACAGGAGAGTAAATTCAGAAAACAGCAAATCTAGGCTACACGGCGTTATCTGTGGGTGCCAAAAGCAGAAACAATTCACGTGCAAAACCTTTCATTATCATATTAGAGATTGAAAAGTTTCATTGTTTGTTTTGACCTTTCTTTTATCTTTTCTTTCACACGTTGTATCAGCATTCTCTTCTACAGAAATTCACATTTCTGCATTTGTATGAATTTTATTGCATCAATACACTTCTAAAAATGTTCTAAAATGTTTTATCATCACTCAGATTAAACTATAAATTTGAAAATAAAGCTAAAAGGCTCCAGCTTAAACATAACAATCGGGTTAAAAACAACACTATAGCGTCAGTTGGGAATACATTAACTGCATACTTAATAGTTTGTAATGCACTGTAATATTTCAGTGTCACGTAGGCTTATCAATAATAAAAATTAATGCTGCAAAACAATACATAAACAAGGGAAAATAATTATGATGAATAATCTCTTTTGGTGTCTAATGAGGGAGGCCACTGTAGGCTATAAGAAAACATAATGCTGAGAAAAGTCAATTTTGACACTTTTAAACACTTTTAAAAATAGATACAAAATAACTCATTTTTACCCAACTTTAGAAAGTGCCATACATATCGACTGAAATGAGTGTTTTAATTAAAGATTCGCTCCACTAAAGATTCACCTCCCATTCTATTTTCCCCGTTTGTTTTCACCGGTTCGCTTTGACAGACATGTGTAATGGGTAGCCACGAATTTACAGACACATCCTGCGCTTTTTCAGGTACCTCTTTCTCTCTTTTTTGGTTAATGAACTCAGGCGATTCCGCAAGCATCCCGAGGGAATGGAACGGGAATGTTTTCCTTTCCGTAAAAGGTGTGGGCTATCTCTCTCCAACTCTCGACTTATCTTTGGGCTAATTAGGCGGGGCCCTGAAGACGCAGGCATGAATATTCATGTGAAAGCACCGGCGTGCAATTAGCCATGGAGCGAGTTCCTAACTTCAATCACTGGCCAGTGCAAAGAGAGAAGAGTACTCTTCCCTCACAGCCAGAGAACAAGCCTTTTTAAAACATAAAGTGTATGAGAAACAGCTAAGAGACTAACCTGACTTCTCTCTCTCTCTCTCTCTCTCTCTCTCTCTTTTTTAAAAATACACTTAATCCTATGCGCAGTCGGTACTTTTTAATGGATGGCAACCCTATTTATAAATTACAGGCTACCCACATTCAATCTTTCCATTACCAGCATTTCATAGGATTTTGAATATATAAAGGTTCAGAAGTGCATTTAGTCAATCTAGTATTTTATAGACTTAACGATGTTTTTAAATCACCAAATTCTTACAGTATCCTAGATAGGGGGTTTCAACAGTTATAGACCCAGGGACCTCCATGCAGAGACTCAGCCAACCCAGGGACCCCACAATACAGAAAGCTTTATTTTCACAATAACAGTCTGTAATATCTTACATTTAAAAAACATTACCATTATAAAATTACATATTGCTCACCAGAGCATTATGTTAATGCAAATAGTTAATAGAAAAAACAGTTTCATATATCTTCCCCTCAGACCTCTGCAGTACCTTCACAGACCCCCAGGGGTCCCCTGGTTAAAAAACCCTGGTCCTAGAGAGTTTTTAAACAAAATTGGATACCAGATAATATCTGGTTGAACTAAAATAAATATGCAACATTCTGTACATTTTCAGGTTGTTGAGGCTGTCACCTTTTGTATTTCCTTAGTGCAGTTTTCAATCTCAAATCACTAAGTATTTTTTTCTTTTTCCATTTTCTCCAATTATAATACACTCCCAACTATTTTTTTTACGAACTAATGTAGTCATTTCTATCTATAATTACTATCATTTAATTTAGATTTTTCCTGTGCCTTTCATTTTAAAAATGCAGATCTTCTTTTCTGCAATCTCTTCCTTTTTCTTTTTCTCTCACATGCAGTCACACACAAAGTTGGGCACCGTAACCTGTCCGTTCAGTCCGCCAAGGCCTCAATCCTTTGCTTTGAATTCAAGGTGATCTTTATCCTGCCCCCTTCCGGGTGTGCAGTTGCCACTTGCTTCCATAAAGATGCGTTTATGTATGTATGTATGTGCGGAGGGGAACGGGGAGCTTTTGGAGGGGGGCTTGTGAGATAAGCAGCGGAATTTGTGCCGTCTGAATATGGATGGCAGCCAGACCTTTGGTAAGCAGCTGATAGAGTGGTAAACAGCTTGTGGGCTGAAGGGGTTAGAAGCATGCTCCTGAATACATTGGGCCTCTCTTCCACTGTCTGTCTGCACAATGGTCAATCAAATCAACGTCACTTTCCCCTCAATCCCTGTGATGCAGTGGGTTTGTAATGTTGGACAAGCTGCCACTACACCCATCCGCTCACTTATCAACCACTGACATTAATGTTCAGGCTTGGTAGATGATTGCAATGGCAAATATTTTCTGTTCACTTTCGTTTGATATCAAATTGTTCTTTGGATTTCAGGACTTGACCTCTGAATCGTGCATTTCTGTTGAATGTCTTGTTCACTAGAACTTAAGAATCAAGTTCTATTATATATATGTGGCCTCTTGTTAGTCTCACATCTCATTAAATGATACTTTATAATAACTTCATAAGCCATTATCAAACATCATACAATGCTGATCAGTAAGTCTCGATCACATTCACATATAAAAGTATGATTTCAGTTCCCATCTTTTAGAATGTATATTATTTAACCATCTTGTAAACATTCTGAAATGTTTAATGATGACTTATTCATGAAAGCGTCTATAAAGTGTGGCCATGATGTTCTTTTTATAGATTTATGTTTATAATAATACACAGCTTGATGCTGATCGAGTTTCATCATCGCTCCTGACAGGACTAATGGAGCTGAAAGCTAATGATGATAGAGAAAATATCATGCAAACATAATTTTCCTTCTGTGAAAGCAGATGCAGAGGGAAAAAAAGGTGATACACATCACATTATTTAACACAACTTTACACTTTTATAAACTTTTTAGTTTAATAATTATAGTTTTTAGATAATATATAACAAAATTAAGTGTATTCATGCATTGTAGGTAATAGTTATATTTTTAAGAATTACCCATCATTATGTTCCAAAGAGCCAACATTTTACGTTTATTTTTTTTTATTATTGTGAATGATTAGTAATAAAAGCGAGTAAATAAGAGCGCACATAATAACAATTTATAATTTAATTTCTAATTTCTAATTTTATAAAATGCATTTATTCATTTAAATATAAATTTATATATTAAATAAATTAATATGTATTCTATATTTTTATAGAATTTATCTAATAAATGCATAAATAAATGAATGAGTTTGCTTTTATTGCTACCATGCACAAAAATATATTTTGCAAAATTTCGTTTGCAAAAATTGAATGTATGTATTTGTATGTTGCTTGCATTGCTCAAATTACAAATTATAATCAGTATAGTTTTCCATCAACACCTGTTTACTGCTTACAGAGTATTGTTATCAGAAACCCCACAGCTGTTTCTTTTCCTCCTTTCGTCAAGCTCAGCTTGGGAACAGCAGAATATCTAAAAACCTTTTGTAAAGTACTCAATCATTATTCCGCCACTTAAATATTTAATGATTGATTTGGCAAACCTTTGTGGGTTTCCATATGTAAACTGTCTGTTGCACTAGAGTATTTTAAGAGCTGTCTCTCTTCCCTGGTGGAAGAAACAGTGAGGCCAAGCCAGCGCAAAGCCGCAGAGTTCCACATGTCACTGCACACTCAAGAGAGCCCTCACCAAACTTATTAATGAGTTGCTTCCTTTTAATTAGATAGTAATTCATGTTAATGCATGCCTAATGAACCCAAATCGTTCCCTTCGGTCATTCCGCCGAGTTCCACTGTGTTTACTCATTCTGTCTGTTTTTCCCGCTTTTGTGTTTTATTAGGCTCAAAGGGGCCAGAAAGGACCGAGCAACTTGCTTTACAGACATCTGAGAAGTCCATTGAAAGAGCCAATAACGGGATCAAGGGGCGTTTGTGTATGAATTCGACCGTATGATATCAAGTCGGCTGCTTTAGCAACAGATGCTTTGAGATCACCACGATATGCTCGCACTGAACTTCAAGCCACGGGGTTATGTGCCTTATGTGTGTGTTTCCGTACTGTAGAGACACTCTGCAAACAGCAGAGTGACCAGACCAGCTTCGGCCCAAAAGGGGTCACGACCAGACGCCAAGTGCTCCTGTCTCGATGTCGTCTGTGGTCAAGCACTCGCCAGGACAGACTGAATTAAATTAGACTGCTTTTAATTGAGGATTGACCAGTCTGAGAGCAGCTGGCGCTTGGGTCAGTCAAGATAGCAAAGCCTGAATCCCCCAGACCCCAACTGCAATTTCAGCCCTGCAGGTCCTGGAATGGACTATGAGGGAGAGAAGGCCCGAGCATGCTGGGAATGCATGGCTGATGATTAGCAATGAGAGTTTATAGGAAGGCTTAGATGAGATTTGGCTTGTTTGCTTGAGTGGAAAGTGTAACACACACACACACACACACACACACACACACACACACTCAGAGCCTGTAGACTCAGTGTAAATCGACTTAAGGTTTGCACCTCGCTGAAAATCTCCTCAATCGCCCGGTCGACACAATTAATCGCTTCATTAATTAACAAGCGCTTCGTGATACACCACCCCGACTGTGTCTTGGCAAGCATGCAACTTACAAGCAACCCTTCTTTTTCTTCTTACGTTCTCTTCTTTCACTCCTCCCACCCGCTTCGATACTCCTCTTTATCTTTTTCTTCTGCACTCCTTTTCTTTTCTTTCTTTAAGCAGCATTGCAAAAGCCGACTCTGCTGTTTTAACACGAACAGACGCACTTTTCTCTCGGCAAGCAGGTCAGAGCGCTCTGCTAACATTTGTTATCTATAATCCTGCAGGTCCCCGCGCAAAATGAGCGTAGTAAACTCTTGCAAAGCCCTAATCCCTCCATTTCTTTTAGATGTGCTTTTTCTCTCTCTCTCATGCTCTTTTCTTTTCTGTCTTTGAGATGGGAAAGCGTTTTTAAGAGGAGGCATCTCTGATTGTGACACTTATTTTTGAGCTTTTCTGAATTACCCAACTTCTTTTACTTAGGAAATCATCAACCTTTTTTTGGCAATTAAAAAGATTTAGATTTTTTTTAACACATTAATGCTGAAGAATCATTTCAGGCCGCCACCAGCCGCCCATGCTTTTGTGACAGGCTTTGTTGATTTGCTTTTCAGACTCCTTGTGTGTGGTTCACAGAAATCTCTCTCTTTGTTCATACTGTACGCATTTACGGTTCGGCTGTCGGTGTCAGTTAATCTGGCTTTTGCGGTTGATTCATCTCAGTAACATACAAGGATATGTGCAAAAAAAAAGTTTTTTTTTCCCTCATCACTCTCAATTATCTATGCGCTGATTTGATTTGAGTTCGATACTATGCAAATTATGTATATGAATGCTTTTGTCTTGGTCATGCACACCCACACATGTAGTGAGCACGTCGGGGTGTGTGTGTGTTGTATGGTGAGTAATAGCAGGGCTCGGTGGAAGGGTGTAGTGTTGACAGCATGGTAAACGATGCAGCCTGCCTACTGCAGCAGCTAGCCTGCTAATCACACACACCACATGATAATGAGAACAAACCCTGTCCTCCAACACACACACACACACTAACCACTAACCACAGCAAACAGACACAAACTCCCTCTCACAGACACTGACCCATACCTCTACAGACAAATTGAAGACATAATGGTAGCCGGAGGCAGTGCATGGTGCATCTCTCTCTCTCTTACACTCTCGAACCAAGCACATCTCTATCGCTTTACTGTCCTTACACACATGCATACACTCTTCTCTCTTGTACTAACAGCTTTCTGACAGAAGAGAAGCCACACTTACACTAAGAAAGTGACTTGAGATTTTATGTAGATTCATAGGCAATTAAGATTGGACTTCAGAGACTTGTAATCCAAAGTTTTTAGATCTACAAGGTGATGTATTACCTCTGAATACTGCAAAATTCTTTAGAGTCTATTATACACACACCATGATGAGTACTAAAATAAGTTACTATTAGAAAAAAATTACATTTGAATAATTAAAAAAATATTGCATTTAAAATGATTAAAATTTTTTTTTTTTGATTTACACTACTGTTCAACAGCATGGGGCGAGTTTTTATTGTTTTTGAAAGACATCTCTTATGCTCATGAAGGCTGAATTTATTTGATCAGAAACAAACATATTTAAAAACAATAAAAAGTAATATTGGGAAATATTACTGCAATCTAAAATAACTATTTTCTATTTTAATATATCTTTATCTTTATATTTATCGATCTAATATATATATTTATATGTATATATATATATATATACACACACACATATACATTTTATATATTACATATTACAACATATGTAACATAATACAATTTATATATCAGATTTTCCTGCTAAGGGGATGAAGAGGACTTGAAAAAGAAAGGAAGCATGCAAACCCTCAAACTCCCATGGGAACAAGATTTTGAGTCACAGCTCCTTTCTCAATGCAGCTGTGGGCCTATGAGAGATTTTCAGTTCAATTTTTACTCTTTCTCCCTCACAAACTAAAAAAAACTTTTAGCTGTATATGCAATATAGAGTGCCTAAACAGTCCCTGTTCTGTTAGGCCATCAGGACACTTTGCTGTTGCATGGGGTAAGGAACAAGTAACATCCATTTGCTGTGACACAAACCTGAGCTTCTGAATTCTAAGATGTTTGAGGACAGGAAGCAAAAGACAACAGGGCAATTTGTGTGAGGTCAGGTCATGTGCAGATTTATGCACATTACCTATGATTAACACGGGTGTAAATTAGGATATTGTTTCCTGGCAAACGTGCACTCTAAGGAATGAAAATGTGAAAATGTGTTCGTTCATTTTAAGTGAGGTGACACCACGCAGACTCACATTCACACTTCTTTGTATCTTGCAGGGCGGCATGTGCAGGATGTAGACTGGAACAGGTGTGGTGCCCGTAGGTCCTTTTCGTACCATATGCACTCAGGTAAGGCCATGGGGCATGATATTAACAAAAGTGTCACATCCCAACACTTTACTCTCTCTTTCTCTCTCTCTATCTATCACATGCACAAACATTAAACAGACTGCATTTTCAATATTTATTCATTTTTATTAATAACAATAATCAACAAGCACAATAATAATAATAATAATAATTAAAAATAAATATTATTAAAGCAATAAATTATTATTATTATTAAGATAAACTAAGATTACTATTAATAATAATGTTTATTATTATTGATGTTGTCATTGTTTAATATATTAAAAAGGGTTTGATAATTTGATGATTTAATGTGTGATGTAATTTTGAAGATGCCTCTAAAACAATAAAAAAGTAAAACAGTTGTATATTACAGTCACTACCTGCACTACCTGTTTCTCTGGAGCAATCTAGGGTGCTGTACTCAAGAGTACTTGTACTGTCAACTAAGATCTTTAACCCTGTATTTGTGTTGGTAGTAAAGCTTCTCGTTTGACAGAGAGAGCGAGCAAATGTGTTTGTGTGTAAAATGTGTAAAAGCCATTTAGGATTTGACCCCGACACTTCTTGGAGGCAGCTTTCCTTGCAGTATACTTGCTGTGAACACACTCTCTCATGCTTTCACTTAAGCTTGGCTCTCCTTCCTCTAGTTGCCAAGCCAAAAACACATTGGCACAATAGCAGTGCTGTTGGTACAGAATTATGTCTGTTCTGTCTCTCTGCACTGTCACCGTATGCTCAGAGAGCTGTTGCATCAATTATTCCAAAAGTGTAACTGCATAAAATGTTTCATTTGGATATGCTTATAAGCAGGGTCCAAAATTAACACTCTTCAAGTGACAAATTTAAGTAAAAATGGCTTTGGGAAGTAAATAATTATTGGCCAATCTGGTAAAGTCTATGACTGACAAAAAAGAAAATGAAATTTACCATCTTGTTTATCAATGTTTTTTTTTTTTGAGGTGACACTGTACATTCAATATTCCTGCATTAATTAAAAAATAATTAAAAAACAAAATTAAAGGGAGAGTACAAAAATACAAAAAAATTCTCAAACCAATCATTTTCAGTTTCCATTGACTTTCATTGTATGGACAAAAAATAAAATGGTCAATGGTAATCGAAGTCAACATTCTTCAAAATATATTCCATATGTTCCACATAAGAAAGGAAGTCATATAGGTTTGGAACGACATGATGGTGAATAAATGATGATATAATTAAAATTTTTGAGTGGACCGTCCCTTTAAGACATTAAATTTTTGTTACAAGCACAATATCACTGAGAAAATATATTTTTGAAAATAAAAATGCAAACGAATCTTTCATGTTCTAAGAAAAATGTATGGCCCGTTATAATAATAATATATAATATTATATATATATATACGTATATATATATATAAATTACATCATATTCAGACAGTGTCATATTTAAACTATAACTGAAGTTTGAACAGTCTGAAGTCCTCGGATGCTGATGTACGAGAGGTACGCGCCATTATACACACAAAGAGGCATGTATGCATACACACTGACAAAAGCGTCTACACACACACACACACACACACACACACACACACACACACACACACACACACACATACTCCCCCTTACCAAAACTGAGAGGAGTGGAAACGGTTCCCGCTCTGATGAAAGGGCCCCTCTGATCGAGACGACAACAAAGGGCTCGGCCGCCAGTATTTGGAAAAGCTTCCCCTTTCTTCTCGCCTTCCTCCTCCTCCATCTCCTCTTCTCTCGTCTCTGATCTTTCCCTCTCTCTATCTTCCTCTGCCCGGTGCCACTCTCTCTGGCAGGGCCCCGCTCAACTCTTCGTTAGGGTGGCAATACAATCGGGGGGACCGGATTAAAAATCAGTGTGCGTCCTTGTCGAAGGCACCCAGGATGGTGCACTTTGATGTCTCTCTGCAAATTTGAAATTCATATGTTGTCACACTTCATTTTATTCTCCCCTTCATTTTTTTGGGTTCGTTCTTTAGTTGCACACATGTACTGTGTGAAAACGTGAATGGGAGAAGATGTAAAAGCCGTTCACACTCGTGCCTTTCTTTTATTTTTCATGTTTCTACATCTTTTGGTGGGCGGGAAGAAATAATGAATCATTTAATTTGCTTTGATTGAAGGAGGCGTGATGGAGCTGCCGAGGATCGGTGGGATGATAGTGTAGAGGACAGAGAGAGTTCAGAGGAAAAGAAAGAAGGAGGGGAGACGGGGTTTACACTTTGATGACACTTCAAAAACTTTGTGCCAAGACTAAGCTATCAGCCCTATCTGAGAACTAACTAGCATATGTGTGCCCTCTTTTACAGTCCCTTGTGAAAACAAAACACAACACAACAACAAACAATGCCGGCAACAAACAAGGCCTTCTATTTCTTCAACCAACAAAACAAGAACGACGGCTGGCTGAAGTAATCTCATTAGCCTGTGAGGAAAAACAGCTATTAACGGCAATTCAATACACTGGGCGAAATTCACTGCACTTGGACTTTGGATCAATGTGACTGATAATTATCCGACTTGGGTTTTTACGTTCTCATGCAGCCTATCCCACAGTGCACGTTCCCCAACTTCACTGACCTCCCTAGACAGTAACAAATGGGCTTGATGGCTTGGCTGATGTATATAATGCGTATATAATGTGGAAGGGATTCTCTCGACGCTTATGCCTAAAAACCAAGCTTCGTCATCAATCTCCCCAATATCATGAGTCCTTCTACTCTTCCAAAGCCCCAATCCCCAGGCAATGGCAATACAGCCTCCGACGCACGACCCAACCTCTCGCTCTCCTCTTCATGACGAATGAGTTTTAATAAAAGCTGACGGAGTGATGAAATTAAAAGAGCGTCCCATGGCCTCCGATTGCTCCAGCTGCTCAATTACAGTGCATATCTCAGCACCCTCACCCTCGGTTCACCAGCATTGTCTTACATCACTATTGGCGTAATATTATTGGACTCAATCGTCGTCAGGCCCGATTGTTGAAGTCTAAGTCGTTGTTCTGATAGACACCCAAAGAGATGTGCGTCTTCCCCTAACCTAATAAAATCTGCCTTCCTCGACCTTATTAGCTAGTATTATGTCAATTTCCCATGCTACCTCATTATGGCAGTGATGGTGTACCCGAGGAGGTGGGTAAAGAGAACAAGTGTGCGTCTTTCTAAGGGAAAAGTCCCATAAGCACTAACTGACAGTCCTAATCTGCCCCGTCACCCCGTTTGGAAAAAGCATCCTTTGTTTTAGATTATGCAGCATCCTTAATCCTACTCTCATCCCCCACTTGTACCAATTTAAAATCTTTTAGGTCTGAGTTTGAAGGGGGTGGAAGGGGTCACAATGTTCTGTTAAAGGCCAATATTGCTACCAAGAAGGCAATGTTTTATAAAAAGTAACTACAAAAGTAACTAACTACATTTTTGCAAAACTCCAAAGACATACCTATGTATAAAATTTACTGCAGTTTCCAGCTGAAATGAACACTAGTGCCAGTAAAACACCAACAACTTTTATTTCTTTTTCACCCAAATTGTGATTACAGGCCAGATTATATATAGATTAATGAAGATTTATGTAAACTTGCTCAGTAGCTCACCTGGTACAGCACTGCACTTGTTTTCAGGTATGAATCATGTGAAACAAAATTTAAAACAATCCATAAAAGACTTTTAGAAACAAGTTAAATGGCATGTTTTCTTCTGAAAAAGTTTTTTCCCCTCATGTTTGCTTTTGTTAGCACTATCAGTTAGGTTTAGAGTAGGGTATATTGTAGGTGGTATGTTATTTTCAAACTTGGTACAGCATTAACCTTTTAGTGACAGTCACCAGACATTTCCCTTTGAAAGTGCTCTGATATGTACAACAACTAACATAATAAACTGTTGTCTCATTCCCATTCATGCATTTCTTAGAAAATGTAACACATTTAGAGCCTTTCACTGGACATTTCACTAAAAGTGAGCAAAAACGTGCAAAAAACAACATGATACCATTTTGCCAAAATGGCAACACAAGTTAGTCTTTTCAACAAGCCTTGGTTGTAAAAATTTTGCCTGATGCTCTAAAAGTAATACCAACCTACCCATGGTTCCTAACTAATACTGCTGCAAGTGTCACAACAAGTGTATTTTCTACATCTATCTGAACCCACATGCAATCTATGTGTTTCATATAGAAACTGAAACACACATACAGCAGAGCTGAAATCTCAAAGTGGCACAGACAAAATTAATTATATTAACTCCACACCAGTAATTTGATAAGTGATCTAATTGCGTTGAGAAAACAAACAACACATAAATCAAAGTAATAGAGGATTAGGAGGGTGGTTTACTTTATCAATGATTGTGTGTGTGTTTGAGGGGAGAAAGAAAGAGAGGGAGAAAGTGTATTGTGTACTATTAGGGGTCGAGGGAATTGGAAGACGCAGCAGCCATCGATGAAATAACCTTGGAGAGCGTCCAGACTGACAGAGTGAGTGGCAATGACTTGGAGCTGTTCCACGCAGGGCCTTTTGTGCCTATTCCCAACACATTCCAATCAGACACGGACATTTAAACTGTTGCAGTAATTGAAAGGCTGTCTTGGGAGCCATCTGTGTGCGCAGCTCTCCGTTACCATATTCACAAACACTTAATACAGACATTTATATGAGATTTTCATAAAGGAAATACAATATATGCTGTTTAGTTTTAGCTTTTGAAGTAAAAAAATCAGTCAAAATGTTCACTGATGGAATTTACCCAAATCACTCTGAGACATTTTTGCAAACAGATGGCAAGGTGTATAAAATCTTAAGTACTGCTTTTTAGCACTTTTCAGTAGCTCAGCACATCAAACTGTATGTATCTGCAATGCATCACAGCAATTTTAACTTTGCAGCCTGCATCAATGCACAATGAATAAATGGAGCTCTTGCTATAAGTGTAGAGCAGTGCTCTGATTAATTCAAATACTGAAATATTAAAAAATTAACTTTAAATGCATGATCTAGAAGTGGGCTTTGATTGATTGATTGATTGATTGATTTTCAAAATGCAAACTGCGTTTTTTATTGCTGCATTCTAAGTTTTTATTTAATTTACTGGGTCAAAAAGCCGAAATAATACAATAATTACTCAGTTCTAGATACTGGTTATTGGAGAACTTACAGAAAATATAAAAAATAACCTGTACTGGCCATAATTGATCATGTCACTACTAAACCAGCAAATGAGATTAAAAAAAAAATCTGAAATGCAGAATATGCCACTAATATTAATATGCCCTGCAGCAGTTTACAGAACTGTCAGTTAACAGATATTCATAGAAGACCCTGTCTTTATGAAGCCTTCAGGACATGTTGTTCTTTTCTCAGAGCATCAAGATAAGTGGAAAGTGCCGCTCTATGGCAAGCAGGAGAAGCAGTATGAGTGACTGTCTGAGAGAGGCAGCTCAATGCAGGAGGAGGAGGACGATAATTCAGACATCCCTTTGAAGCGTTGCCTTTACCTGAAAGCTGCTGGACAATAGATTTCATTTGTACCAAGCGTTGGGGGCCATATCACAGACGCTAAAACACTGAGTGGGTGGGATGGGAAACTGAGAAAAAGATTGAGGGAAAAGGAGACAGGGAGGGAGAGTAAGAACTAAGCCTTTGGATTCAAGCATCCCTCAAACTGGCAAGCACTTTACCGCTCCTTCTTCAGAGGAACTAAAAGAACTAAAAGCCCAATGCACTTAGTATCTGTTTCATCTCTCGTTTTGTGAAGCCAAGTTTGTTTTGATACCTTCACTACGAGAGCAGCAAGGACCGAGGATTGAGCTTTGTAGGAGATGCTGCCCATCAATAATCTGACTTTGCATGATCAAAGTTATTGGCTCTGAGCTGCGTAGCAATCCCAACAGAGGTAGGCCCAACTGCGCAGAGACAAATTGATATGTTGGATCCACGAGGCACCGAATTGCCTTCACCACCTGAGGGGATGTAAACATAAACAGAGCAAAAGAGAGCTGAGCCCTGAACCAAAGGTCCGGGGAGGATACACTCCACTCTTCAAGAGAAAAATGGGAGGGATCAGTTTAGGGTGTTTTTAATAATTAAGCTTGCTGTATTCGTTTATTTTTTCCCCCTCACTTCCACACTCCTGTGGTCTGACAGTCTCTGGGGTCCACGGCAGTTCTGAGGATACATACAGTGAGGGAGGCTTACAGGAAGAGTGGAATCCTCTGATTCGGCTTCAGCGTTCGTTGCCCCAAGCTCAGGAAGTTCCAAAAAAAGCACATTGCCCTCTGTCCACTTCACCTGCTCAAAACCCTCCAAATCAGCATAAAGGCCCTCCAGACAAAGCTCGTAGAAATCAACAAAGAAGAGAAGAATAGTGGAATGAGAGAGTGTTCATTTTTGCATTTTTTCAAGTAATCGTTTGCTGAAATTGTCCTATATTTCACCATGTCGAATTCATAATACTCAAGTTTGCTATGACTAAAATGGCATACAATTTTATTCAATAAAATTTGATTTTAATTGAAAATTAACCCAAATATTCAAACATTTAGAGACGCTACTGCTCAAAAGTTTGGGATCAGCAAGGATGCATTCATTCAAGACTTTTGCATTGTTCAAATCTACTTCTTAATCCTAAATTCTAATTCTACTCTGAAGGATCCTACTCCTGAAGGATCATTTGACACTGAAAACTGGAGTAATGGCTGCTGAAAATGAATGAATAAATCACATTTTAAAATATATTAAAATAGAAATAAATTCTATTTTATGATCAAATAAATGCAGCCTTGGTGAGCATAAAATAGCTCTTTTTAAAAACACTAAAAGTATTACATACTCAAACATTTATATTAATGTAAAAAAAACACTGTTCACTCATTCTTTCTTAAATTACAATATTTAGGTAGATTATAACTATGTAATAACTATGTAAATATAAATATATAACGATGTCTGCATAGATTGGTGGTCATAAATGCTTGTTTAATGTTCTGCCTCAGTCATTGTTAAGGCTTATAGAAAAAAATTAACTAAAGGCTTTTTTCCTCAGTATCAAAGGTATTTCTACAAAGAGTTTTACAATTTGAACAATAACAGAATCAAACATTTGATATATGATATCATATGCCTGTTAACAGGTCAAAATGCTACCAAGACCCAAAAGAGATTAAAAAAAATCAACACAGTATAAGCTCTCAGTGGAGCTGGTAATGAGTCGGACCATGTCGAACAAAAGAAAACATATAGTTCCATCACACAGGGGCCTTGTGGGGATGAAAAGAGGAAAAAGGGATAGGGAGAAAGGAGCGCAAAAGTGTGAAAGAAAGAAACGGCAGAACAGAGCAGGCTTGATATGATTTCAATGGAATGTTTGTTGACACTGATTCATGGCCCCGGGCCTACAGATAAATGATTGAACAGCTCGGCTGTCAAAGCCAGAGGATTTCTTTGGGCTTGTGTTTCACTGTGCACTTTTAGCTGGAGGGAAGGTAGCAGTCAACTAACTGACACAGAATTAACCATGAAACACACTAAGCGCTCTCCCTCCTCTACAAGCGCAGCTCTCTGCAAAGCAGAGGGGCTCTACGACAGAGACTGATCTGGTTACACCACACCCACACAAACAGCACACATGAATGCTGTGCTTGCATAGCCCAACAGGCATATACATATATGTAATCAATTTGTACTTTAAGGATGCAGACTTAACCGCACAACTCTAACCTCCTACTGTTGTGCTTTTCTCCAGGGTTCCACCTACCACAATACCGGGAGGTATTCAGCGGTGTTGTGGCATCCTCAGAGTCCCTTTTAGGTCAAAATAATCTTGCTGCAAGAATATAATTACATTTTTGTTAAATTAACAAAAACACTTTTAGGACATTGAAAAATATGAAAAATAAAAGATTAGTCAACAGTATGAAAAGAGACAATAATGTTTTTGTCGATACCAAAGCTAAATGAAGCTAAAATTGGGTGTTCATTCAACTTTAGGCAGTTTTTATGTCCTAGGGGTTTAATTTTGTATTAAAAATAGCAGATTCTTTCAGCTTTTTTTGTTATATGATCACATTAAAACTATTCCATCTTGCCTTTCAAATTGTATTATTTTACCCTTGTCCCATACCCAGAAAATCCATCCTAAAAATATGAATAAATACATTTAAAAATAGTGTAAATCATATATCAATATTGAATGTATGATTAATACATAATTAATCTAATAAATAAATAAATAATTGATTGATTTCCACCAGACCAAACAATTTTGCCCCTTATTTTTCAAAACTTTTCAAAAGTGTACTTGTTTACCAAAAGAGACAAAAGTGTCACTGAAGAGCTTGAAATGAAATATGAGATATTATTATCATTTCCTATCAAGCTGTAAATCTACAATAATACATTTAGCTAAATATTGGAGAAACTATTATTTAATTTATTAAAAATAGTTTAGGATACATAAAAGGCTACCAATGACAAAGGCCATTGCAAGACAAAGGATTTTTTTTAAATTCCAAAATGTAATTTCTATTATCGTAATTTCCATGACAGAGTGATATAAAACACAATACATCATGAAAAAGACACTGTGGGAATTTTTATTACTTTCTAAAAACAAAAAAGGTAACACTTTATTTTAAGTACCAATTCTTGCTATTAATTAGTTGCTTATTAGCATGCATATTACTAGAATATTGGCTATTTATTAGTACTTATTAAGCACATATTAATGCTTTATTCTACATGACCATATTTGAGATCTCTTAATCCTTCCCCATACCTAAACTTAACACCTTACTAACTATTAATAAGCAGCAAATTAGGAGTTTATTCAGGGAAAACTTTTAGTTAATAGTGAATATGTTCCCTATTCTAAAGTGTTACCACAAAAAGGGGGGAGGGAGATATTGATATTGTTAGATATTACAAATTAAAGAGAGAATGAAAAAAGTGTCTCTAAAAGGTCCAAAAGTGCCCATAGTTTATGAAAAGTCCAAATATGTTTTCTTCTTCTTCAAGGTTTTGTATGTATTGCGTAGCTAAACCAATAGTGTGAGTTTGGGGCGGGGCTACTTGCTTGTCCAACCAATGAAGACTGCCAGAATGTTTGGGAAATCTTTTATTTTTTAAATTCTGTGAGGTGACACAAGTTGCACAGAAAGCATACGTTCACACAGGAAGTGTCTAAAATGAGTTCAATTTCATTAATCAAACATCAACAACAAAGTGTGAACAGCGGTAGCTGCTGTAGCTGGTACACGGACACAGGTCCAAACAAGATGTTCTCAGCTAATTAAGACATGGATGGGTGGCAATAGAAACAAATGACTAAGCAGTAGGTGTACAAGCATATGTGTGTGTGTTATAGGTGTGGCGGGCCATGCAGAAGAGCAAAAGAACGCCGCTGGTTTGGCCACCTCAGCTCCTGCATGTCCTTGTGAAGGAGCTGAGAAAGAGAAAGGGTGGGGGAACGGGGGGCTTGGGTCAGAGGGCTGCCATTTAATGCTGACTACCGACCAATCAGAGGGTTCCAGACTGTCAAGGACTGTAGAGGAGAGGGGGGCGGGCAGCTGAGAGGAAGACCCCGCAGGTCAATTATCTCTAGTAAGGAGACACCGTCGGCGAATATCCAAATCTCATTTGCGCAGCTGCGGCCAGACTACATACACCTGAGCATGCGTCATGCCACCCCGTGAAGGCAATTAACGTCTTGCCTCAATGACATGTATATTTGCAATGACAGCTCCCATAGTCTTGAAACCAGGACGGATCCACCTACCAGGTAAAGGTGTGAAGAGGAGAACCTTAACTCATCTTCCCGGAGAGACTAATTTTAGGTACTACATGTTTTGTCTCTGCCCTGCAGCCACGGATCAGGCGAGAGAGATCTGCATCTGTTGAACCACACCATACCGGCTTAAAGTGTTCTGCTGGGAGCACCGAGCCAGCCTTGGCATGAGAAAAGAAAAGAGCGAAGAGTAAGGGTCTTATGAGCTACTGAACCAAACAGCCCAGTGGATTCTTTCACTACCTCCTTAAACCACAGCACACAGGCCTGAGTGAGGAAATGTTTCTAAAGATGGATATTTCACATCCATCACACATACACACAAACAAAATCAGTTGTGTGCTGTCTTAGATGGAGCTAAACAAAAAGCAGCCATGAAAAAAAAAACATTCCAGTGCATGTCTTGAATTAAGATATTCTTTAGCATGATCCCCCTTATGCAATTTGATAAGGGGGGATGTTTAGCCGAAATATTCGCAATGACAACCCACTTATGCATTCTGATTCAGAATCACAAAAATGTAAATTATAATCTAAAATGATGATATAAATAGTATTGGTTCAGTTTTTTTTTTTAGCAAAGATGCTTATTTGAAGGAACTTTCATTAACAATTTCAAAAATATCCACATTAATGCCCCCATTTGTATTGACTTAGCGTCATTGCATTTGACATTTAGATGTACAGTTCATGCACACACATGCACTGGTAGGTAAAAATATCCCCAAAATATTTAGAATTTGTAAATAAAAGACAACTAATTATATAATAATTATGGTATTATAGGTTGTTATGATATTAAAATTAAGACTCTCAGTACAAAACTTTTTGAAAAACAACTTCTTATGTTAATTTAGGCTGCATTTATTTGATTAAAATACAAGTAAATACTGTAATATTGTGAAATATTCTTAAAATGTAAACGGTTTGCTATTTTTAAATATGTTAAAATGTAATTTATTTCTGTGATGGCAATGGTGAATTTTCAGCAGCCATCCAGTCTTCAGAAATCATTCTAATATGATGATTTGGTGCTCAAGATTTTTTTTCTTAACATTTTCACAGTTGAAAACAGATGCGCTTTGTAATATGTTTGTGGATTCTTTGGTGAGTAGAAAATTCAAAAGAACAGCATTAGTTTGAAACAGAACCTTTTGCTCAATTTAATGCGTGCGCTCTGCTGAATAAAAGTATTAATTACTTTTCCAATACTTTGCCATTAACAAACTATTAACTACAACTTTTGCCTCAATAAAGTCCTAATTTGCTGCTTATTAGTAGTTAGTGAGGTAGTTGTTAAGTTTAGGTGTTGGTTAGTATTAGGGATGTAGAATAAGGTCATGCAGAATATGTGCTTTATAAAAACTAATAAACAGCAAATATGTTAATAATAGGCATGCTAATAAGCAACTAGTAAATAGTGAGAATTGGTCCCTAGACTAAAATCTGACCTAAAAAGCTTACTTGTATATTTTTTGCATTTTTTCTATTCATTGTAAACAATGTATTTATAGTACAGTCAGGCACACTTACGCTTAGCAATTTTTCTGTGTTTACTGAGTCATGTGGCTGCTTTCTACTCAGTTTGCTTTATCTGTGTTTGAGCCAGATTCATGAGTAAGCAGAAAAAACATGTGGGCACAACATACTGTATGATGGAAAGAAAGCGAGGAGAGAGAGATCATCCATTCAGAAGCCCCTCATAATGCTCAGTGGCTTTTGCTCATTTAGTTATTGAATTACTCACTGCACATATAGCTGATATACAGTATGTATGTAATGCCTTGTGCAGCATCTACATATAAAGTTAATCCATGAGGGTTTACAACAGCCACTGAAACGTATCCTTGACAAAAAACAATGACATCCACCCCGCGGCACATACTCATAATAATACTCGCATACCTCGCTCTCATTTCTTTTCTTCCCCCTTCCTTTATCGCTCTCACACACTCCCCACACATGTGAGGGCCAGCACGGGCTGTCTGTCGGATGAGAATTAAACAAATGTATCAGTTGGAGCTGGAGAATATAACGCCCCAGGGACTTAATTTACCTCCCGCATGTTCGAGGGAGTTTGTCTGTGTTTTACTGCCCCACATAATCTACGGCATCACAGAATCTCCTCTACTTTAACTCTACAGCATCCACGACTAGCACTGAGCTCATTATGAGCGGCGGGGTGAATTCCACTGAACATCCAAACCCATTCCACCCACTTTTCGCTAAAGGCTAGCATGCTTTTAAATTTGAACGTTCATTAATAACACAGGCAATGCCATCTGCTTGTGCTGGGCTTTTGTCTTGATTGTTAGTTGGCGTGTTGCTAATACAGGCCGGAAAGGTCACGTACAAGAGGCCTCTTTTGTTGTTCTATTTGGAATTGCTCTCACCCGTTGTGTTAAGAAATCATTAAAAATTGAAAGGGAGAAAGCTGGAAGAGAGAAAATGCATATGTTTTGGACATTATTAATATTAAATAATTATGTTTGTCTCCTAAATTGAGAGTGACTCGCACCACAATATCAGTAATTAGATGAATTATAGATGGAGGAGGGACGGGCTAGTGACCGTCTGAGTAAATGGAATTGCCAAACCCAATTATGCCTTTTTTTTTTTTTTTTTTTTTAAAGTGCAGCCCCATTAGGAGTGTCACTTCAATGTCCAAATGGCACTACTAATAAAACCGCAACTAGCACTTAACCGGTTTAATTAATAGTAAGATGATTAATATTAGAATTACTTGGCATTAAACACTGCTCACGCTGAGCAATGTTTGACAGCGGCAGGCGAGTGCGCTGGCGGGAGCAGCATTTTTTAGATGAAGTATGCTCATTACTGAAGACTCTGTAATGTAATGTAAATACAGTAATACAACATGAATTTAACATTTATTTGAAGAACTGCTATATAGACAGTAGACTAAGTTTACACCTTTTCCATTTGACTTTTTATAAATTTGCTTTTTATAAGAATGCTGACAGGTTTAATTGCTTAAGCATCAGTACAATATTCATTAATTTATGTATATTATTTAACAAAATAATTAATTAATCTGCATAAAGCAACCTGCAAATATTTAGTTATGAGTTGTACATTAATAGACTATAATATAGCGCTGTCAAATGATTAATCACGATTAATCGCATCCAAAATAAAAGTTTTTGTTTAGATAATATGTGTGTGTGTACTGTGTATATTTATTATGTATATATAAATACACACACATGCATGTATATATTTAAGAAAAATATGTTATATTTGTATATTAAATATATGTATATATAATATAAATTACATATAAATATATACATGTAAATACATGTAAATATTTTCTAAATATATACTATATGAGTGTATTTATATATACATAATAAATATACACAGTACCCACACATATATTATGTAAACATAAACTTTTATTTTGAATGTGATTAATCATGATTAATCGTTTGACAGCACTACTATAATATCAGTATTATTGAAATACAGGTTTCAAAGCCATTCACTATCCTCTGGTAGTCTTGTGTTCTACTATCTTTTATACGGACAATAAAGAAACAACTCATTAGAGTCAGTCGTCTGGGAATTGATCTACATTGACTGCAATGTATGTTCACTAAGAACAACTTGTTCATAAGAGTCATTTGGTCATGAATCGGACTACACTGCTTGCTCTGTATGTTTCTGATTCACTACAAAGAAATGGCTCATAAGAGCCATTTGATTGGGAATCAGACTATGTTGTTTGCTTACGTTGTATGTCTTCGAGCCACTGGTTCGTAATAGATGAACACTGGTTTGTTTTCACAGTATAGACGCAGAATTGGTGTTTCGGCGGTGGCCGGCGTTTATAATATTTTCAGTCAGAATATTTTAGCAGGGTGCTCCGTTTGAATGGGCAGAATGAATTTGAACTTCATTTAGGTTCAGTAGCTATTTTTTCAATGGAGCACTTTCTGAATAAGAAACCTATTTATGAAAAATTCTATATAGGTACTCCAATAAATCTGAGGCTGCCAGGAAATATCTATCAGCTGCTTTCTATGCCATTAATGATGTATTTCTACATTGACTGTTAACCACGGGAAGCTTCAACCCCTCCAGAGTCTCTTTTGACAGAAAGATAACATTTCACTACAGCACATCAGCCTCTAATTGGACCCGATAATTAGTCCAAATGAAATACTCATGATAACTACAGGCACAGTTTTGTGCATGTGCTGCTTATGAATGCTACAGGGCAGGTAAATACAGGATGTTGAGATTTCACTGCTGCTCTCACGATCCAGCTCTCTCTTGGGCACACCTGAACTCTCTCACCAGCATAAGTTTGCCAGAGTATATAAACATGCCTGAAGTGGTCAAGAAACAGCAGAACGGCACCTTGCCAGACTAGTGTTTTTCCCAGGAAACAGTTCCCCAGATGGAGAGAGGCCCCTGGGCCTGGCCCCTCTGAGACCACCAGAACCACTAACGGACACAGAACGAAGCTGACAAACACACAGTTCCAAACACCTGGAGACAACAGCCTCAGCTTTAAACAAAACATATGACTAATTCAATAGAGGATTTTGTATGTACATTGCATACCGGAAATATAAAATAACTGGTGGGAGTGCGTTAAGTTAGCAGATAAACAACTCAAACTGATTTTCATGGATCACCTGTATATATGTGATCTATATATATCTTCATTTATATATGATCTGTGTAATAAATCAAAGAAACATCAAGGCTAAGAGAAGCACAGGCACCTAGATCAGGGGTTTTCAAATGTTTGACTCCAAGGACCTCCAAATATAATGATTCCCTTGCGAGGGACCCCCTCATCAAACATAAAGGCACTGCATACCATTCAAAAATTTGGGTTCAGCAAAGTTTTTTATAGATTTTTTTAAATGAAGTCTCTTATGTTCACCAAGGTTTTTACTTAATCAAAAATACAGTAAAAACAGAAATATTGTAAAAAAAAATATTGATCTATTATCTAATATCTATTTTCTATTTTAATATTTTTAAAAAACATAATTCGTTTCTGTGATATGCAAAGCTGACTTTTCAGCAGGGATTAACAGCAATACATTTTGTGGAAACCGTCATAGATTATTTTTTTTGTTTTTTTGTTTGATGAATAGAAAGTTCAAAAGAACAGCATCTTTTTTTAACATTGGACAAGTCTTTCACTTTTGATCAATTTACTGCATCTTTGCTGAGTAAAAGTATTAATTTCTTTGAAAACCACCAATCGTTTAGTGTAAAGGTAGTGTAAATATTAATAAATGTAAATAGTAGAGCAAATGTGTGAGAAAATGCATGATATTATGCAAAAATAAAAAATCCTTAATCAATCCTTGGTTAATGTTCAAAATCTGGAAAATACTGACAAAACCTTATTGACCATAAACTCAAGGAGATTTGTATAGCAGTTTCTATAATAAATATTGTTCAAAAGCAGTTATCCCTGTCCTAAATTTTTTTTTTTTCCCCGAACCCCTATAAAACTTTCTTGTAGCCCCCTGCGGTCTCAAAACTCTGGCTGAGATTACAACAAATATGAAAGAGTAAAGACATCCACAGAAAGAGCAAGGTTGACTGGAGTAAAACAGAAAAGCAGAAAGCCGTGGACAAATTGAGAAATTAGGAACGCATGGTGACGACTCTCTGAGGACCAAGCAGTGAGCCGAGACCTATTACAACACATGGCACCAGACAGCTGTGCTGGTAATTATCATCTATATGTTTAGCAGACGCCCTCATCGAGGACAGTGTGCGTGGCTTCTGCCTTCACCATTTAGCCAACCTATTTGCAGCCCCGTGGGGATGAAAATGAGAGAGACAGGATGTCAGCCTGGGATTAGAACCCAAAACCATCTTCTATCTGACCTCTGTGTGCAAGTAAATAAATCTTGCAGTAAACAATGTATAACTGTTCTTTGAAGCACGCTAGTCACAATGTTGTTGTCTCCTGCTGTGTTCTACAGATGTGTATTTGGGAGCTTTAGATATAAATGGGTATGTGAGTCTCGGTTCTCCATTAAAGACTGTGGTGTGACTAAAGCCCAGATGTGGCACTGATGCTCGGCTGCATCCAGAGGTGCTTCACCAGTCTGTCTATTGTCGAACAGCTGCACCCAACCATCTGCTTCACCTCTGTGCTCACTCGCTTTCTCCCATTCTCTTTCTTAGAGAAATACACAGACTGCCTATCACAGACTGCACAGAGGCTTCCTGACAAAACTCAGAGCTCATTAGGGAAAGTTAAGCAAGTGGTCCTTCACAGAACATACTCAGGAAAAGACAAAGATGGTCTTAAAGGGATAGTTCACCCAAAATGTATAATTTACTCATCTGTCTATCTTCTGTGTAACACAAAAGGCTTCTTTCCATATGTGACCCTGGACCACAAAACCAGTCATACGTAGCACAGGTATATTTGTAGCAATAGCCAAAAATACGTACATTGCATGAGTCAAAATGTGTTTCACCGCTGGAGCAGATGTAGACAACAATGACTCCTAAGCGATTGAAGTGTTCTGTTGTTGGATGTAATAATGAACATAGCAGTCGTCATTTACTCCCGACATCTGAGCCGCTGAAGACGCAGTTGATTATGTTTGTTTCTGAAGAGAATGCGCCCCCGATCTACATAAATGCGTCTATGTTCGCACGAATCATTCATGATCCAGCCTCATCTACAGAAGAAGTGAGTATAATGTTTTGTAATGAATCTTTGCAAATCGCCTTTCCTAATAATGTGCTAATTAGCAAGTTTCACGATGAATGCGGTTAAAGTAAACAGTCTCTCTGAGAGCAGCTCGGAAGAGAGGGGCGGGGTCAGCAGAGCTCATTAACATTTAAAGGAAAATGCTACAAAAATTGCTTGATCTGAAAATTTGTTTTTTACACTACCATTGAGAAATTTTAACCAAGCTATGTTACAGACTTTTCATTAAGACCACAAAGAGTCATATCAGCTTGTGGAAAATGGGCATCCTATGACCCCTTTAAAGGCAATTTTCTCAATATTTAGTTTTTTTGTTTTGCACCTACAGATTCCAGATATTCAAATAGTTGTATCTTGACCAAATATTGTCCTATCCTAACAAACCATACATCAATGGAAATCTTATTTCAGCTTACATCAGCTTTCAGATTATGTATAAATCTCAATTTCCAAAAAAATTACCCTTATGACTGGTTTTGGGGTCCAGGGTCACATATAATAAAAATGAGTAAGGACAGGGCTATCAAGCTTTAAAATAGAAAGCAAAAAGCATGAAATATCATAAAATATGATTCATGCACTTTATTCCAAATCTTCTGAAGCCATATAATAACTTTATGTGAAGAAATTAAAGCCATTATTTACTGATAATTCTCCAATTATATAAGACTCCAATCAGTAGGTCTGGATCATTCTAAATAATAGATGAAGAGAAAAAGAATTGGCTCAAAAACTGTGATTTTATTTTTGGATGATGAAAAAGTAACGTGTAAAGTAAAAAAAAAAAAAAAGATTATTAGATTATATTTTTCACTAAAACACTATTTTTTCTATACTATAGTTTTTCTACTTTAAAATGTAATGTTTAATTAATAATGTTTAAATGTGTTACTTGCCATTTCATTGTTATTGTAGCAATTTCTACAATTGTTTCTACACATTTTTTTCTGTGTCTCTGATATGGCTAATTCTCATGAATTAGAGCGGCTTAAAATTTAGTCTGTTTCTCACATAAAGTTATTGTATGGCTTTATAAGACTTGGAATATTTCCCATGAGTTTTAAAAAACACTTTTTTTTGGTACTTTTTAAAAGCTTTTTTAGTCATTTTGAAGCTTGACAGCACCCAGTTCACTCTCATTATACAGAATAACAGCTATTATGTCATTGTTGTTTCATGGAGAAAGTCATACAGGTTCCAAACGGTTATTTATATACAGAGGTCAAGTACAACAAGACTTTTCATTTATGGGTGAACGATTCTAAAAGTGAAAACAAGAAACGGGAACAGAAAGAAAAGCAAAGAAAGAGAATGCATGTTTGAATGAATGCCTATCGCTAATCTGGTGGTGACATCATGGTGGAGGTAGAAGAGGATGAGGAAGAGTGTAGAAACGTTCACTCCAAATGTGGCTAAAGGTGCATAACAAGGGACTGGCCGACGGCCCATTATTCCCTCCCTTTCCTCTCTCCCTTTTGAAGACAGGCGGGATTTTTTTTTCTACATAAAAGTAAACAACATTGCCTGCAGGCACAATTTCCCTGGCAACACAATAAAATGTGCAGTGAATTTATGATGGTCATCCATTAGCTCTTACCAAGGAAACATCACCCATATCTGTCGTCCATCATTCTAATAGAGGGTTAATGCACCAAATTTACATAAAAAAGTCATATTGTCTGCATGAATTATTTACACCCTCAGCTGTTTTTTTCCCCCTTTCTTTCTTTCTCTCCCTCGCTTTCTTTTTTAAGCAACTTGGGGTTTTGTGTTGGCTTCTCAGAGAAAATTCTGACAGTAAGAAGGTGGCCTTGTCAACTCTCTCTCTTTTCTCACATCAGACAGATGAACACAAGGAAGTCCTGCATCTTGCTGCTGGCACAATTAAGAACAATTGTTAAGAATTTATGTTTGAAACAATTTAGTTACTTATCTACCAATGAAAACGCTTCAGACAGATCAATCAGTGCATAAATACAAGTTCGCTCAAATGAAATACAGTCAGATTAAAATCAAATGAGAGAATTCGGATAAACAGCCATGTGGAAGTTCAGTTATGTCAAAAACACACTCAAAAACAGTATTTTGATTAAAGAAAAAGTCTTTATCTCTGGATAACATCCAATCTCATAGATCACCCACATTAACCATAAATGCAGAAGAAGAAAAAAACCACACACACACGCTTGGAATCCCCTGAATTACGTAACTCGTTTCATAAATGCTTGTGTGGGGACATGAATTGTAATATTGCCACTAGGTCCTTGGGATGAGCTTTGTGATTGAGCAATTATTACGAGCTCAATTACTATCATCACATTATCACTGCTAATCCATCGGTGTCAAAGATGTGGTGAGCGGCTCATATTATCTTCACTCAGCCTTTCCGCCACTCCGATGTAAGGCACTAAACCCCTGCCAACCGACCACCCCTGTGCCTGTGCCCTCCCGTCCTTCGCACTGTAAAGTTGTCACTAGGATGAGTTCTTCCATTTTTTCTAATTTCACCTGACAGCACTACAGGCATTTCTGGCGAGCAGCGCTAATTTCTGACATGCCTCAACAGACAGAGACTCGATCGCCCGGTGTCATCTGACAGACACGCACAGGGAAATCAGACAGAAGGACGGATGTTAAATCGCAAGAACAGTTCAGTGCTGAGTTTGAATGATAAAAACGCTTAAGGCACACTTCAAAATATAAAAAACGCAGACTTTAATGTAAATCGTTAAAAGCTGGAAACACAATTCTCACTGAAATATCCAAGTCTAACAGTATCATATAATCACACATAATAATGCATAAAAATTCTGTATATAAATATATAAATTGATTAGAAGTGACAGTAAAGACATTATTTCAAATAGATGTCGTGCTTTTGAACTTTCTATTTATTAAAAATGCTGGAAAACAATTTATTTACATTTTTTTATATAATATATATTTACATTTTAATATATTAGAATACAAATTTAATAATAGTTCACAATATTACTGGTTTTATTTTATTTTTGATCAAACAAATGCAGCCTTTGTGAGCTTAAGAGACTTTATTTTTTAAAAATCGTACTTTTTTTAACAACCTTATACAGTATATCAGTATAATTATTTTTTTCACCTTTTATAATTTCTTTCTTTTCTTTTTTTTTTGTGACAGTGTAGAAGAGACAGGAAGCGAAGTGGGAGAGAGAGGGGGGCGGGATCGGGAAAGGTCCACAGGCTTGGGCATTCAAACTTGGGACACCTGTAGCAACAGCGCATATATCAGTATAATTCAAAGAACAATTTTATGCAAAAATTCAAATGTAGTCGGCGTCAATAGCATCGTGGGCAGCACACCGACATGTAGTGCTGTTGTGCTTTGGGTGTCCCGAGTTCGAGTCTCGCCTCGTGGATCTTTCCCGATCCTGTCCCACCTCTCACTCTCCCATTTTGCTTCCTGTCTCAAATATTGTCCTATCCTAATAAAGGCAAACAATGCCAAAAATAAATCTTCAAAAACAATAAAAAAAAAAAAATGTACTCACCCTCATGTTGTCTCAAACCCATGTGACTTTCTGTCCTCTGTGGAACATAAAATTAGACATTTTTAAGAATATCTTGGCCTCTCTTTTCAGTACAATGAATGTGAATGAGACTGAAGCTGTCAAGCATCAAAACAACAAAAAAAGCACCATAAATTTGATAAAAGACGTCCATATGACTTATCAGCTAGATTACAACACGTCTGAAGCCATATGATAGCTTTGTGTGAGGAAAGAAAACTAAATTCAAGTCATTAGTCTCTTAAAGGCTGATTTGTGAAAGATTTGTTCTTTGAAACAGATCCTTTCAATGAATCAGCTGATCCAGTTCACGAAACAGAGCTGAATGATTCACAGTATTCACAAATGATCCAGTCAGAAATTGTTTACAACCCACTGGAGTGGAGAATTTTCAGTGAACAACAAATTAAATTAAAGCTATCACATGACTTCAGACTAGGAATATAGTCTGAGAATCTGGTGCTTCTGGGCCCTTTTTTGTCTAGTACTAAAATGCTCTTTTTCTCTTTGTCAATTTGTAATTCTCTAACATAGTGAGGTGGCTCTAACATAGTGAGCCTTGCATGTTCCCCTACAGAGCCTCACTGATCGCCTCTCACAGTTTAAGGAGCTGCAGTGGTAAACTGGTATCTGCCTGGTCTGAAAGCAGGGTCAAGGTCACGACCTTCTGTTTAACCCTACTGAACTCACCAACCCCAAATATTCCTCCAGTTAGTAACCTCACTGCAAGTTCACTCACACTATATTTTGCATAAGTTTTAATTTGGCTCTGAACAATGGAATAATTTCAGCTAACATGGACAACACACTAAAGGGTGGCCTCATAAAAACAATAAATGAATAAATACCTTAATAACTCTTGTGGAATGAGAATGTATTGAAACCTTGCAGGCAAAACTGGTACTAAACAAATCAGCGGCCTGACGTCTTCTAATGATCCAGTTATGTAATAATATTGCTGTAATGGCACAGTACATGCTTCATAAATTACAAAGCCACCAAAGCGGCTTCTAAATGGTATTTGCATGCTCACCACCCATAACATAAATTTACATACAGAATGGTGACTGGAATTGAAAATCAACTTTGATCCACCCTACTAATGAACAATTACAAACCTGGTGCTCTCAGGCCCTGATTTGCATTCTAAGAGCCAGGTAAAAATGTTACTGCGAAGCATTTATCTCCTTCTGCAGAGAGAGCTTGTAATTCCTGACAGCCGGGTCAAAGTTTCAGTTTAATCTAGATCGTAATTTTTTTAATCTGCTGATCAAGTGAATTTTAATAGAATAAAATACAGTCTGTTTGAAGGAAACACTAAAAGAAGACACCTACGATAGGAAACACGTGTCTCAGATTTTGAGTTACTGCGTGTCGGGCGGATCGAGGAATGCACGTAACGCTGTGTTTGTTGGAAAACGGTCTGTGCACGGCACCATCAAAGCCCTGCCATAAGGCCAGGTGCTTCTGAGGTGAAGTATAAGCCCCAGGGTATTATGTTTTACCCCTGCATATCAAAATGCCACATGCTGGGTCCAACTTATCTTGCGTTAAACATGAAGCTTCGTCAAGTATCCACACATCCTTAGATTCGGGATGTCTGAGCTGTGTCTTGGAGATTGGACATTATTTATGTGTTTTAGTCTTATATAGACACTTATTTAAAAAAAAAAAGAATATAACATTTAAATAATATTTATAGTGTATTAAGTCAAATTACATTTCAGTTTTTTTTTTTACTCATGAGGTGGTAATAGGATTCAATAGTCTTGAAAAAGCAAGGCGCTATAAACAAGAAATAATTTTTTCTTTACCAACCACCTTTACACCATTAAAATGCATTCAACGAATGACACTTATAAGCAGAGTTGCTGAACAAGCGCTTTTAAAAATATTACTGTGAAAGTGAGACTTGTTTTGGTAACCTCTTTCAATAAAACACTCGAGGTGTCGTTTCTGGCATTCACTTACCTCCAATGGCTCATGTGCTGCGAGGCGTCTTCCTCCCTCCATCGATCAATGCTTACAAATGCCAGCATCCTCCTGACTAATGTGTTTGTGTAATAATATCTGTATTACACACAAAGCTGTTTGTCACACACACAGATGCACACAAACACACAGACATGCAGTAAAGCAATAAATTAATCAGGAGATTAAGTGGAAAAAAGCCATTGATTTTTTGTTGTGTGCAAATAGGCATGAGAGGCGAGGAGCACTGGGGTGGAACACGCTACAAATGTGTGTGTGAGTGTGCTTGAAACGGAGTTAAATGCTTATATAGTTACCAATATGTTTATGTATTGCTGGTATTCACATAAATGCATATTTAAATATATATATATTTTTTTACAATTGAACTAATCAGAATCAGAATCTGCATATGGAGGATTTGGATCAAACATACTGTACTGCCTCATATAAACACATCTTAATCATGATTTAAGATGATGTAAAGCTGAGTGTAAATTAAGCTTACTGCGGCTAATGAAGTTTGCTTAATAGCTTCTGTTCCCGCTGCAGAGGTTTCACCCTTCTCCACCAAGGACTGATGTTGGGGAAAGGAGGGGATTGATTTCTTTGCCAACTGGCACATGTTCCATGGGAAAGCCAGCCAGCATCATCCCAGCGTGATACTGCCTGGCCTGGCAGAACTCCATACATCCTGCAGACACCCCACCCGCCTCTTTACAACAGGAATCCACAGATCCTGCTGCACTGTGAGGAAGCCAAAGACCCGTTTACACCTGGTATTAAGATCCGTTTTGGGTGATATGATCGCAAGTGACTGAATACAGAAGCCGTTCACACAGTAAAAGTCTGGTCTCATCTGTGAAACTTTGCCGACTTAACGCGGAAAATAAAGCTATATTGAATATTGTCAATAGAGTAGCGAAGCACTGCTCACATAGAAGTCACTTTCAATCCAAGCAGCTTGTTTGGTCAACATGGCAAATTCATGTGACCAACTTGAATATGTTGGGAAAAATTCGTAACTGCGTAGATTCCTATTGAAATACATGGAATAATTTTTCCGACACAGAATACAAAAAATAATTAAAAGGTAACTGTGACTTTTTATTTCACAATTCTGAATTCTGAAAAAGTCTGAATTGTGAAATTAATGCAATAAAAAGCAACTAGTCTCGAGACACGTTTTAAAAGTTAAACTTGACACAGCAGTATAAAAACACGGCGTAAAAAGGCAGAGAGACGCAAGGTAATAATTAAGTTTGAAGGGGAAAAATTTTATTTTTCTTACATGTTATAAATGCACTGTAAAACGGCGGTCAACGACATCCTTCTAGTGCGTGCATAAAAAATTTCAAACGCGGCACAGTGGGATGTAAAAACGCAGTACAAATCATTTTGTGATTTTATCACTTAAACCCCATTCGGATGCACGCTAATCCTTGACATGCTCCTAACAGCAGTGAAGGACTGCCTACTCACCTGTCAATCACCCACTACATTAAAAAGGGGGTTTTAACTACTAGGCCTATGTGCTGCTGTAAAACTAATTTACCATACATATACACCTTACAAGACCTCACAAGGCTTCCTCGGTAGTATGTCGGATATCAACATGTGGAAATACAGATCATCCTGCAAGATATAGTTTATGATTATGAAACTTTAAAAAAATGTAAGCATTATAAAAAGTTCTGCATAAATTCCTATTATCACACAAAAATTGTCCCCAAAATTCAGCTTGAAACATATTTTTTTGTGATTTTTCTTACTTGAAAACTTGTGATGGACCACCTGAGACAGAACTTAATATCTGGTGCAAATGAACGCAATGCCTGCGGCTGGTTTCCTTCTGCACTTTAGCAAAGTATAGCAGTACAACACTAAAATGCCACAATACAAATCTGATTCTGCATTTCTGAATCATAACCACAGCTTTACCATACAGGTCATCATGTCATTCATGTGAGTATAGCCTTGAATCTATTTGCAGAGATGATATACAAAAGCAAAATCCCACAATGCATTCTCACGCATAAGAAGACACAATGCTGTCCGACCTCCAGAACCACGTGCCTCTGAATGTGAAACGCTCACCCTTTCAGGCTCAGTATGGTTTACCTTCCACGTCCTGATGACTTGCCCTCTCCGTCACTCCACGTATTTATTTGCCGCATACATTTCCATGCCATCGCTTGCAGAGGCCACTGGGAGTGGAGAAGGGGAAGAGGGCAAAGTGGAGTGAACAAGTGACTTAAACAGCTCCTTCTGTATGCCATTCACCTTCACTGACCGCCACAGAACACACACGCACACACTTGCTTCCGTTCCTGACCTTACAAAGCCATCACTGTTGAGGGCAAAGGTAAAGCAGATGCAATCGTCTCATTGCTATTCCCTCAACAAAAGAGTGCAGATGAATAAACAGCGTCCATCAGGCGGCCGGAATATAGCCGAGTGAATGAGGTGTTTGAGAAGGGGTCAGGGAGAGGTGACTGTAACCATGTCAGAACCACAAGTAAGGCCATTGGTAGTCAGCAGTCAACAACAGGTGGACAGATGGTGCAATTGGCCTGAGACCCCAACAAGGGAAACTTTTTGATGCCATCTTTATTTACAACGACTTTTGCATCTTTTAACATTTTCTACTTGCGCTCTGAAAGGATTCGGTTCTTCTGAGGCCATCACTGTCTCTTGTCTTTCATTCTGTGTGCAGTCTGTCTTACATAAACACACACCTGTGCACTTCCTCTCTTTCTGCCTTGAGCGATCCAGTCTCTCTCTGACAGGAGCAACGGAAGTGCAGTGCTTGAGACAGCAGATGGTTGCTTACCTCACTTGACTCAGGCACCTGCCTTATAAAATAATCATAGTAATCATGCATACGTTTGACAAATGAAACGTTTAATCATCTAAAACATTGGAATCCATGCACAGACCATACGTAAAACTCCATTCGCATGCGATGCTTAAAAATTAAAGACGTTTTTCTGGAAAACTGAAAGAACATTATTCTGTTAACTGAGAGCCATCAATTATATAGTGAATGTTTCAATTAGAAGCTTTGCTGTGTATCTTTGTCCTCACAGAGTGTACAAGTGGGGCCAAAGTGTTTAAAAAAACAATGGAGTACAGATATGGACCGGTTTAGTGACGAAGGAGACTTGGAGGATGTGCTTTAGCATGTGTGTGTGTGTGTGAGTGTGTGTATGCAGCACCTGGGTTGTGGTGCTACCTGCAGCAGAATCCTGATTGGGTTTGTTAAATAATGCATGGCTCTGAGGACAGGCATTTGATAAAGTGTAGCACAAGAGCCCATGCATAAACAGCCACCATATGCAGAGGAAATTGATGGAGGAGATAAACTCCTCTCTGTGTGTGTGTAAGTGCCAGTCTGTGTGAGTATTTAACTGTATCAAAGGTGTATTTTTATGGGCTGGTTTGCATGGGCATCCTACTACATATTACCATAGAGGCCTACAAAAAAGTACTTTGGTGGTATTATGGTACCATGATGAAATCAGATGGTTCTTTGATATGTATGATTAAAATATTCATATTTACATTATACTCCTAATAAAAAACTCCTAAAATGATGAGACATCAAATACAGTAAAGAAAGTAATAATGTGAAATATTATTAAAATTTAAAATAGTTGTTTTCTATCGGAACATTTTCTTAAAATGTAATTTATTACTGTATAGGCAAAGCTGAATTTTCAGCAGTCATTACTCCAGTCTTCAGTGTCACATGATCCTTCAATAAAATCAATCTAATGTGCTGATTCGGTGCTCAAGAAACATTTTTTATTATTATTATTATTAATATTATTATCAATGTTGAAAACATTTGTTCTGCTTAATTGTTTTGTGGAAATCGTGATGCACTACCATTCAAAAGTTTAAGGAAAAAGTAAGATTTAAAAAGGATGGAAGGAAGGAAGGAAGAAGAAAGAAATTAACACTTTAATTCAGCAAGGATACATTAAATGTGGCCGCATATTTTAAAAAAATGTATAAAAATGTATAAAAGATTTATATTTTGAATAAACATGGTTCGAACGTTCTATTTATCAAAGAATCCTGAAAAAAAGTATCACAGTTTTCAGCACAGATACAATTATAAATTTAGTGCTGTCAAACGATTAATCGTGATTAATCGCATCCAAAATAAAAGTTTTTTTTTGCATAAAATATGTGCGTTTTGTGTATATTATGTACATATAAATACAAACACATACAGTATATATTTTGAAAATATTTACATGTCTATATTTATATTCAGATAATTTATAATATAAATAAATATTTTTAACATATAAACATAACATATTTTTCTGAAATATATACATGCATGTGTGTGTATTTATATATACATAATAAATATACACAGTATACATACATATATTATGTAAAAAAAACTTTTATTTTGGACGCGATAAATCGTGATTAATCGTTTGACAGTACTAAAAAATATATAAACAATTTTTATAACTACAAAAATTGTGCAGCATTTCTAAACGCTCATGTGACCTTGAAGACTGGAGTCATGGCTGCTGAAAATTCAGCTTTGATAACACAGAAATAAATTATATTTTAAAACATTAAAATAGAAAAATTAAGGATTTTGTTAAAAAAAATGCTCAAAAAGCCACAGTCAACCAAAGTGTAGCACCATGGTAATTTCTGATACTTTAGCTGCTAGTTTACTTGCTAGTAAGGTACATGCCCTTTGTGTATTTAACATAAAGACCTATAAAAACAATAACGCCCTCAAGAGTTTTATAGGCATTATGAGTCCTGTATGTTTTTAATGATATACTGTCGATAAGAACATAATCTTATGCACATTTATATGTCCTATGATGCTATTCAGTAGGCTATTTATTTGTGTGTGTGTGTGTGTTTGTATGTAGCTTTGTGCCGGTCTGTGTAACTGTAGTGGGTCAAGGGGCTGTCGTTGGGGTCAAGGACTGCTTTGTACATGCGAAGAAGCAGTGCTTTCTGTGGATCTGAAGAAAGAGCCGCTATCATCATAAACAGCCTGTGTATGGAGATACATGTAAACTAGCCTCTATCTTAGTCCGCCCACCTTATCACAGAACAGTGTCACCCTGATCTCATCAGTGCTCATCCTTCCTTTTTTCCGTTTTATAATCTGTCTTATAGTCTGTCATTCCATCCCCGATCTTTCCTTTAGCTCTTTAGTTTTTCTTTCTGGGATTTAGTTTATTTGCAATAAGTTATAGATCCAGGACCTTAAGCATGCGTCTTTCTTTTAGCCCAAGTCTATCAGTCTCATTACCCACAATGCAACCCTGGACCTACTCTATTTTTCTTTCCTGCCCTCTAACCAATACATAACCCAACCATAAACAATAAAAATATACTGGAGGAAAAACAAACTCTTTTGTGTGTGTGTGATTCTTCAGCTTTAATTTACTTAGTCCATTAATATTTCAACTTTCCCCTTCTCTTTCCCTCTTTTCTTCGGGTGGACACGGTGGTGGTGGGTGTGCTGAACCGTCACACCCTTGTTGTTTCAAAGGCATAAATATTTCAGCCTGCTTTATTGGAGACCCTTGTTTCACATCCCAAAACTCGGTGGCACACAAGAACACACAGACTATCACACATGAACTCTGCTTTATTTTCTTCCTCTGTCACTGTTCTAAACAATCTCCTTTTGCACCCTATATTCTTAAATGAGCATTTCTTCAACTATTGGTTCATTTGGCCTTAAAAATACACTTTTAATGACCTCACTAACCTTATTTGTCCTCTCATTTTTTTGTATTTCACACATAATAATTTTTACACTTTTTGCAAAATGTGACAAAATTAAAGCCTGCACGGAAATGATGCAAAACACACACACACGCACACGCACACGCACACACACACACACACACACACACACACACACACACACACACACACACACACACACACACACACACACACACACACACACACACACACATATATGGGGACATTCTATAGGCATAATGATTTTTATACTGTACACACTGCATTAACTTTAAAACTTTAGAATTTTAGAATTTCAGATTTTCAAAAAACTTTTTCTGCATGATTAATAAGCTGTTTTCCTCATGGGGACCAAAAACATGTCCCCACAAGGACAACAATTACTATCCTTGTGGGGACATTTGGTCCCCATAACCTAGGGAATACTAGGTACACACACACACACACACACACACACACACACACACACACACACACACACACGCACAATAAAATATTTACCTTGATTTTTCTTTTTCTTCACACATCATATGTAAAATTAATCTCAAGCTCTTTACCTACACTGTTCTTCAAAGCAAGTACTCTAACTTTTGAAAAAGAAAGAAAGAAAAAAGTTTGATATAGGTAAAATTCTTTGGTGCAGTGGGAATTATGCTATTATATGCTATATCTTCATAGTTTAAGATTGAAATTCAATGTGGAACAAAGAGATATAAAAGGCATTGGTAATACTTTAAGAAGAGATCCCATTAGTTAATGCTAGTTAATGTATTAACAAAATTTAACTAACAATGAGCAATACATTTGTTACATTATTTATTAACCTTTGTTAACATTAGTTAATAAAAATACTGTTAACTATTAATTCAGGTAAACTCAGGCCCATTTTAACAGATTAATACTGCATTAATAAATGTTGTAATTAAGAGTAACTAAGATTAATAAACGCTTTATTGTATTTGCATTGTTAGTTAATAGAACTAATAGAACCTTAAAGTGTTACCAAGACATTTTAAAAAAAGCTAATAAATGATGAAGGCCTGGTAGAAAGTTATACCAAGACAATTTTAACGTGCCCTTTAACAACAAAAATATGTTTAAATAAAAATGGACCCCTATTTTTTTTTAAATAAAAATGGACCCCTAAGACATTAGAAGTTAGAAGTCTAGTTTTTGCAGGTCATATTAAAGGACACGGGCACATTTTCATCTGTAGAGTCCCAGCTGAGCTTTCCTTATTCAAATGTCCAATCTACTCTCCTCTCTGCTGAGTATTTACTCTAATAGACATCCAATGAGGCGTTGGGAGTGAAGCATCAAACACAAGTTCATTAACCTGCCGCTTTTCTGAAGCATCTTTCTTCTTCCCTCACCTTGGTAATGCGCTCTTGCTGCCTGCCTCAGTCATTACTTTTGCTCTGATGTGTGTGGATGCGATTGCATGATTGTGTGTGTGTGTTTGTGTCTTAGTTACATCTTACCATCACAGTATCTTGGCACGCATACGCCCACACACAGTGCATAAAAGTGAGGACGTTATAGGTGATCTTCGGCAGGCAAATGGGAGCTACGAAGGAGCCTTTGACGAGACAAAATACAGTGCCAAACTCAACACACACACACCCAGGAGGAGGGAAAACACAGAGCAATAAGCAATTTGAAAAGTTGGAATTGGATTTTGCAGAGAAGGAGGAGGCCGTCGAAGGCTCTTTTCTCACAGACCAGTGCCCAACGGAGCACATGCGCACAAACGAACCTGACGGGATGCCATATTGAAATGCGCACTGTCTCCGGGGCACTTATCCACCCCTGAAATTTTTTTAAATGCAAAGTGGGTTGTTTTTGCCTACTGACCCAATCACCTCGGCCCAACTCCAACATGGCCCCGCCCTTCCCTGGACACCCCCGCCCCGTTTGCCGAGGACTCTCTTCTCATTTGCCTATTCATTTAAAAACACCAAATGCCCACTGAGATCCAATATGGGGCAGAGGCAGGGGGCTCGAGCGGGCCCACAGCAGGGAAGAGCCGTGAAAGAGACGGGGGAAAAAAGAACAGAACAACCTGGCAGAGAGGAAAAGCAAATAAGGGAGAGAGGTGGAGGATGACCAGGCGTCATGAGGAAACGTCTTCAAATGTCTATCTCTCACCATCTCTCACTTTTCCTCCCTCATCCAGCTTTCAGGCTGGTGGGTGGTGGGTTGATTGGGTAGAGCTGCCCTTTTTGCTCCATGTGTCCTGTATGTGAACGAACCATTCTCATCCCCTCTGTCTTTCTCTTTATAGATGGGAATGTTATTAAAATACACATTATCACACAAAACTGATACATGAGGTCAGATAAAGACGCATAGCTAAAAACACATAAACAGGACCAAACAGGGGTTTCAAATGAAAAACAGGATAGTTTAGTGCTGATCAGAGTGTCTGGAGTTACAGTAGGTGGTGTAGAAAATACTGAGAAAGTTTTAAAAGTGAAATTACTGGATCAAGTTAAAAAAATGTAGCCCAAAAGATACTTGAATGAAAGTACAACAGTTTACAATTTTAACAGTGTTTAAATATACACGTATTTTGTTATTATTAAATATTTAATAGTTCTTGCAGTCGAGAGACAGCTGAATTTTTTCATTAAAGTAACAACCCATTTAATTGTAATTGTCATATCAGTTGTCATCACATATAATATAAATATATAAACTGTATATGAATATTAAAATAAATTATACAAGAAAACTTCCATAAACTTGATAGAAAAATAACTCTAGTTAGGAGCATTTTGATAAATATATGCACTATATTACATATTCAGTATATTTTTATGTAACCTGTTGTCCTCATTATTTAATGAATGTTTGAAAAAATATTATGAAAATATGAAAACTTAATTTCATTTTCAGCATTTTGGTTACCAAAAATTAATTTTGGTGCATCAATTATCACTATTATTCCTGAAATAAAACTCAGAATTTTTTTCTTAAAAACTGCAATACATGTCAATTAGGCAAGTATCTTGATAGTATCACTGAAGGAGACAAGCGCATGTTTTATATATATGCATACATAATATAACATTAGTTTTTTATTCAATGCTAAGTGTAGTAGTGAAGTATGATTACTCAAGTCATTTATACTCCTCTGTGTATTGTGGTTAGAAAAACACTGTGAAAGAAATGACTAAAAAGTGAGAAGAGAGAGCAGAAAGAGGAAGATTGTGTTATCAAAATGTGGCAAATGTCTCATTTAATGTTGAAGCACGTTACTAGAACACGGTGAGCTCCAATCACATCCCTGTCTGTCTTAATCTGGAAAACAAAAACTTCCAGTTTATCAGTAAAATTTAACAAAAATTAACATGTCTTTCCATATTAACAGTTTGAATTTGGTAGCTTATGTGAGGAATAAACTCATTCCACTTGCTCGATTCAAAGCTCTTTAACACCTGAAACACGTGCTCTCTTAAAACAGCTTATATTTTCTCATTCATCCTCGTTCTCTCTCTCATCACAGACACGCACACGCAGGTTATTAGGGCTAATTGCAGAGGCGATGCTGCTTTCTTCAACAGTACAAACAAAATCAAAGTGGAGCTTTCCCTCCTCCTTTTCTCCTTCCTTCATGAGCTGAAAAGGTATGCTTGTTCCCAGACCTCTTGTTCTAAACACTTCAAGCGCCTGGTGACAATGAGGCTAGTTGCAGACCTCTGAAAACGCAATAATCTCCATATGAAAAAGAAATGCATTGTAAAACAACTCCCTCCATACATTAAAAGTAAGGTGTTTAAGGTTGGTGCCATCTTTTGAAGACTTACTTGCTAACAAACTGCCAGCATATGCAGCGCAAGTCTCTGTGGCAAATCCATGCAGAAATGCAGCAGTTAGCACAAAAGGGCATCCCATATTGAGGAGCATATGCAAAAATCACTGCCACATAATAGCCTCAAGATCCTTAGGATATTGAGAGTGAGCCACCAGTGAATACAAAAAGAGTTGCCCTACCACTGGCAAACCTTGCGGTCAGGCGACCTCGCTAATGCTAACATCTGGGCTTATGGTGCGATGCTTGGAATACCTGTACCCCAGGAGAGATAAGCGAGAGCCGTGTTCAATCCGCCGCTAAGCCAAGTGTCCCCAGTGAGATGGCTCACCTATTGTCTGTGCTCCTTATCATAATGTAGGTCATGTTGTCTTCCCTATTTAGCACCGACCATTCAATTAGCCCCCATTTCCATAGTAATTGAGGCAGGCGTTGGAAGGGTCAGTCATGACAAGGGGATGAGAAGTGCCCGACAAGACTTTTTTAAAGGGCTCTGTTAGAGCTGGCACGGTCTTTAATGGTGCTTTTCTCTTTAGTGGTTGTTGGTCTCGTTCTGAACACTAGTGTAGCAGTTGTTAGCTATTTTTAAGCACTAGGTTCTACTTGTCAGGTGATCTTATTTTTAGATTGTATGGTTCAGGTGTTAAGATGGCAAAGTATATTTGGTGAATGTTAAAGTTGATTCAGGTTTGAGCTACAGAAGCGGTAATGTGCTAAGCATACATGTACATGCTAGCACATTTGCTAGTGGATCTCGACTATAACAATGAATGTTCTGCTTTTCTTATTCATTAGATTTAATTGATTGCTTACTGAGGACATCGAAAAGACTTATTTTGACATTTTTGGAAAATATTTACTTTTGGAGAGTGAGAAGAAAATGAAGGAAGCAAAAGGCAGAAAAGAGGTTAAGTCCAAATATTATATCCCTGAGCTATCAAATATTCCATTCATATAGGATCTTCACGGCAAAAAACTAACCCTTGTGTTTTTAAAAGGCTGTACAATTGTTATTTAAAGGATTAGTTCACCCAAAAATGAAATTAACTATGAGGTTTGCCTCAATAAACTCCTAATTTGATACTTAATATTAGTTAATAGTTTTTAAGTTTAGGTAGTGGGTTAAGTTAGGTAATTGTCTTCCACAAAAATATTAAGATTTTTTTTGTCTTTTTTGCATTGATAGTAAAAATAAGTGTTTCTTGAGCAGCAAATCAGCATATTAAAATGATTTCAGAAAGATGATGTAACTATGAGGACTGGGATAATGACTACTGAAAATTCTAAAATATTTTAAACAGTAATAACTTTTCATAATATTACTGTTTTACTGTATTTTTGATCAAATAAATGCAGCCTTTGTGAGTGCAAGGACTTCTTTCAAAAACATTTTAAAAAATGTACCGTACACACGCACACATAGTAGAATAAATACGCTGTATAAAGAGTGTACCTATGTTGCTTTAAATTGCTGATCACCAGGTTTTGGGACAGACCATTTGTCTCTCCCTCACATCCTGGATCTTTTTAAGTTGACTGTTCTGTCATTGCCCTCTCCTCTGATATCCTCTGGAGAGTGCTGAGAGCGGGAGGGTAACCCCATTCAATATTGGCAGCAGGTCTGCAGAGCCACAGCTGGATTCTTCCTACAACCCTCCAGCCTGCAAATGTGGCCTCCTTCCTGGCTCATCCTCAGAGGGCCAGCCAACCAGAGGATGAGCGGCAGATCTGGGCTTTACATAGATTTCTGATGCCATTGATCCAGCCAATCAGTTTAAAAACCAGAAACCCCTCAGTCCAGCAGTCCCAGTGTGCAAAAAAATGTCAGTGTGTTTAAATGCACAGTTGTGACAATTCATGACAGTTAAAAAAAAATAAAAATCAAAATGGCCAGATTGTAAAAGACAGGTGGTGCAGAAAGACGTGGGAAGAGAGAGCGAGGGAAAATGGGGGAAGTGAACGACAGATTAAAAGGTCAGGGCACAGAGCAGTCTGGCCTGTGTTTGCTGCCTCTCTCTCTGTCTCAGGTGCAGTCATTATGGAGGTCTGGGCCGTGGCTGTGGAGGTCTGCTGACTATGGAGCAGCTTCCATTAACAGAGTCCCAACACTCCAGCACTGAGTAGCTCTCAATTACTGTCTCCCTGTCTGCGCCGACTCCAGACACACTGTCACCCTGGAGAAAGAGAAACCAACAGAAAGCGGGATTATATGTATAACAACTGCTCTAGATGGACTCAGACAAGCAGTGTGGCTACCCGCTCAATTGCATCCACAAACAAATGAACCAATGTTAACACACAGTAGATATGCACAATAAATATTTTTGAAAAGAATGGTATTATTAGACCCACAGGCATGTACAGTGATATCAAACAGAAATATAAAGAAAATGAACACATGAAAATATATTGTCTATATAATTTACTCATAATAATTTAATATTTAATAATTTACTTACCCTTATATTATTCCAAACCTGTATGATTTTCTTTTTTCAGTGAATGGAAAATGGAGCTTTAGAGTTTTAAAAACTATGTAAGACATCATAAAAGTGGTCCAAATGACTATTCAAAGTTTTCTAAAGACATACAATAGTTTTGTGTGAGGAAAAGACTGAAATTTACGTTATTTGCTGAAAATGTTGACAAGAAAAGTGCCATATTTGATTTGTGTATGAATCATTCTTTTGATTCTCAATCAATTGACTGATGCAGTTCACAAAATTAATGATTGAAGATCACAAAGCTATCGTATGACTTTAAAATACTTAAAATAGAGCAAAATAAGTCATTTAGATCGGTTTTGTAATACTTTTATGGTGCTTTTCCAACCTCTTGCAAGCTTGAATGGTTAAGTTCTTTATTCATTATAACTGTAGGGAAAACATATGCCTCTTTTAGGTAAAAAATTGAAGAATAAAAGAAATGAGAATGAGCAAACAATGCTAAAAATTAAATTTTGGGGTGAACTATTCCTTTACATTTCTTCACATCTATATTTAAGATTTATGTGTTTTACATATTGTATAAAATCTACATACATTTGGATCACACATTTCACATTTTTTAACAAAATGTGATGCATAATTGTCATACATACTAAATGTAATATTTCTGCACTCAAAAATGGCACAGTTTATTGTTAACCATTTGCATCTATTTGATTTAAATAATCACATTTAATTAGTTAAAAACTATTTACATGGTTAAAATATGGCTAGTTGTGGAACAAGCAATCACTTAGTTCAAATGAATCAGAGTGAAAGAAATTTAAAGAGATTCATTGATAATAAATATATAACCTAGTTTAACGTATTTAAAACATTAGGTTTATTACTACTTTTAGCACTGTAGATTTCAAATCAAGTTTACAAAAACAGATATAAACTGAAGAGGACTAAATAACTGGTGAGTGTCTCAACCACTGGCCAACTGGATGAAGAATGAACAAAATCATTCTTCATCCAACTGCGATGGATCAGACAGATTAGCCTCTAAGTTGTGAAATTTCCCCTTAGACTCAATGACCCCCATGGCTAAGGATTTGAGCCTGAAAGGGGCCATGATGGGGGTGTCGGGGTGTCACCGTGAGGATTAATGCTTCCCCACCCCAACACACACACACACACACACACACACACACACATACACACAAAAAACGCACAGATTTCTCCCTCTTCCTAATGATCTGTGAACCTCGGCTCTTCTCCTGCTTCCCAGCGCCTGTCAATCAAAGTCCAGATGGAAAAAGGAGGTTTTGGGGTTAAGGAGGTGGAGTAGGGCAGGCTGGGAGGGTGAGGGAGGGTGTGTGTGTGTGTCTGAGAGGGTGGTCATCATTCACAGGCAGCGGGCAGTTCCCAGTCTATTGATACGGCCGGCCAGAAGACGGGGCAAGGGAAGCAATGGTGGAAACGGAAAGCACAAAAACGCATTAGCATAACAGAGCCTGTCTCGTTAAAATGAGCATACCTCCCCTTCCCTGACACGTCTCCTCTGTGAGACCTTGGGCTGTTGCATTTTCTACTTCCACCTCAGCACCTTCATCAAATACTTATTTGTTTAAAGAAACAACAGATAGTTGAGATCACAAATTGTAGATTGTTTAGTTGATTATGAAATAAAAAAAGGTTAATAATGATGTTATACCGAGAAAAGATCCCTTTAGTCTTACGTTTCTCATCTTGAGCTTCAGAAAATATATCATCAATATCTCAGATTTTCTAAGATATTGAAATCTCTGATTTCTAACCTCAAACCTTTCTCATCATATTCTAAAACCAAATTATCAAAACTCCATAGTCTCTCAATGAGATCAAATGGACAGCAAATGGAAATGTATGTATAAATGGCCTTCTTCCTAACTGTAACTTCAAATCTTTCTCATCATATTATTCTAAAACCAAATTATGAGCAACAATTTATTTGGTACAATCTGTGCTCTGGTTTGATCACACAATGACGATGACAGAAAGGCTGTAGATATCTCCATAAATCAGTTGCTTTATTAGTATTTTTACATCTGTGGTAAGTGCTACCTTCTTGAGTGAGGGTGTATGGAGCATACCAGCAGGAACAGGTGTCATGCCGACCATAAGATGAGAGAAATCAATAGAACTGCTGATCATCTCAATCGATCTGTGGGGCCTCCAGCCGATAAGATCAATAAAGCATATGTATGCCTGCATGCCAAATGCTCCCTGCCGGAGCTCTTACCACGGATCGCTTAAGCTCCAATACATCTGCTAGGAAGACATTCTTTGAGTGGTTTCTGTATTATTCTGATAAATATACTGTAGATCCTGTTTGGTTTGTTTAAAACCTAAACAAACCTTTACACAAACCTTGAATGTGGTATATAATAAAACAACATATAAATACCTGCAAGTCCTTGCTGAATGGACAATTCTCACTTAAAATGTGCAAGAAATTTAGAGTGGGGTCCAAAAGTCTGAAACAAATGAAAATGCTTCCCCTTTGCATTTTTTTTTAAATTTAATAGTTAAAAAAAATGTTTTTCCCATTATAAAATATATAATTTGAATTTGACCTGAACTTCAGGTGTTTGGTTTGTCGGTCTTTTCAGCAGCCCTCAAGATACATGAACTCCACGCATTGTGTAAAACCTGATGATTATGTTCTTCAGCATGATTTGAGAATGATCAATCAGCCTCAATGGAAGCAAGAACATCTGACCATCTGTACAAAGAAGTCACATAAGAAAACTCACAACTTTGCTCAAATGAATAGAAATAGAATACAGAGAAAATCCTAAATATTTATTGGTTTTACATTTCTCAAAATTCTAAACCTTTCTGTTTATTTCCAGGTTTCATTTACATTTTAAACCCCCTATTTTCAATGTGCTCTCAGACGTTTGGACCCCAGTGTTTGTGATGATTCATGTATACTAACATTCAAAAGTTTGGGGTACATAAGATTTTATTTCACTATTTTAAAAATCAATGAATACTTTTAATCAACAAGGATGCATTAAACTGATGCATTAAAGTGACAGTAAAGATATTTACACTATTACAAAAGATTTATTTTTCTTTGAAATACCATATCCTGAGAAATATGTTTCATGGTTTCCACAAAAATATTAAGCATCACAACGGTTTTCAACACTGATTTTAATAACAGTCTTTGATAACAAGTTTTCTTGAGCACCAAATCAGCATATTAGAATGATTTCTGAAGGATCACGTGACACCAAAGACTGAAGTAATGGCTGCTGAAAATTCAGCTTTGCCAGGACAGGAATAAATTACATTGTATAATATATTAAGAAAGAAACAGTTATTTCACAATATTACAGTTACTGTATTTTCAGCAAATCAATGCAGACTTAGTGAGCATAAAATACTTCTTTCAAAAACATTAAAAAGAATACGACAGAACATACATAAATCTAGTAACAATATCCAACATTCTTGAAGCTTTTAAAATGTGAGTTATTGCATTATGTAACCCAGTTTACACCAGCCATGTTGTGAGACAGTAAAGAATCTTAAATCCTTACATTGGATAAATAAATCTTACACATATGCAGCTGAAAAACTGACTACAAATGCATGTTTTGGTGAAATTCACAAGGCTGAAGTCTTACGTATTTCTAAACTCACTGAACCCTAACAGGGGTGAGGGCTAAATGCCAGCAGTACAGCACAAGAGTCCCTTACAACCCCGCCCTGACCCTGGGAGTCTCTTACACACACTCTCTCTCTCTCCTGGACGTGGCTCTTTGTTTACTTTCACTCTTCTTTAGCTAGCTCTGCTGAAGCGAGGAGTGAATGGTCGAGGTATTGTCTCTTCGTCATGACCCTAGGTGACCTCATTCACAACCCTCAAAAACACCATCTGCATGATCTAACAGTCAGGGGCCAAAGGAGGGTGGGAGGAGAGGTGGAAAGGTGACAAGAGCTGCATGACGGAAGAAACTAAAACCAATCAAAGAGGATGGAAACGGATGAATGATGGCCTGATGACTGATTGGTTTTAGACAGACAGATGCACAGATGCATTTCTTTGGTCTTATTGGAATTCCATCTACTAAATATAGTCTACAGAGAATTTATAGACTTTCAGAAAACCTAATTTTACCTCAGAAATATTTTGATAGAAAATGCATTCTACTTTGATTAAAACCATATTTAAATTGCATGGTATTTACAAGCTACATGTTGGTACTTTCAAAGACTAGAAGGTATTACTGTCCTACATCTCCAAGTTTCAGGGTACCATGTTCATTTTGATGTTTTTAGTATTCACTCATCATCTCTCTTTCCCCTATTTCTCTCTCTCGCTCCATTTGAGGTGGAGAATTCCAGAAGCCAGAATACAGCAGGCTGCATGTGCGCAGGAGGTCGTTTTTTCCCATGGGGTTGCAGGTGAAAAACCAGGACTCTCTCAGCGCCTGCGAGGGACGCCATCTGTCCCCACAGCTTCGTCTGCAGGGCCCATCACCCCCAAACCCCCCCCCTTCATCCTTACACTCTCTCTCCCTCACATCATGCCAGCCCAGCAGGGCACATTACCCTGGAATGCAATTCTCCTCTTTACTCCTCTGCTCATCTGATCTGTTTTTTTTCTTCTAATCTACCATCATCGTAAAGTACTGCACAAAGTCTTTGCAACACAGTCATACAGTAATGAATTTCAAGGCCAGAAAGGGATGCTGTGTCTGCGCCAGTTCCTGCTCAGCTCCAGCCTGGTGTACAGTACAATAAAACACAACCTGAGTCCAAACATAAGCAAAACAAGTTTGTAAAATGCTGACTGCCACGAATGGACGAAAGTACTTGAATAACTACTTCATTTATTTACAATATTATTTTGGGGAATTTGTACTAGAATACTACTGAAACTGAATAATTGTACCTGATTGCATTTCCAATGCAAAAATTACAATTTTAACTTTGTATAAATTCATTTAGACTAGTAAATTAAGAAGATTTTTTGCAGCTCGTCATGGCTTCAATGATTCAACCTTGTTAAATTTACAAACTGAACAAATAGTACTCCTCACTATTCACATTTATTTTAAAACAACATTCACCTCCATATATATCAGAATATGTTCTTTCCATATTAAAGAAGCAGCACAACTTTTTCAATATTGATAATAATCAGAAATGTTTCTTGAGCAGCAAATCAACATATTAGAATAATTTCTGAAGGATCATGAGACACTGAACACTGGAGTAATGGCTGCTGAAAACTTAGCTTTACATCACAGAAATAAATCACAATTTACAATATTTTCACTTAGAAAATGTTTAATTGTAATAATATTTAACATTTTGAATGTATTTTTGATCAATTAAATGCAGCCTTGGTGAGCAGAAGAGACATTCAAAAACATAATTATGAATCTGAATGAGCCTTATTCACAACTATAACGTAACTATAAGTACTATAAACACTACTATAAACACACACCTCTGATGCACTAAGTTGCCATGTTGCTTAACAACTGCAAACAGTTCAGTGCAAGTATATTGACCTATATTACTTGCCAAAAAGATATATCTAATTATTAATCAAACTTGAAGTCTTTATTGAACAGTGGTGTCTAGCAATACAGCAGTTGATGCTCATGCAAGTGTTTTCACTACTGCTTTGTGCCTAAATGGCTTTTTGCATGAATAAAGTCCTCATGTTTATGTTACACTTTGTTTTAGAAGAAAATACACAGAAAATAAAAAAACTATGAAGTTGTCTAAAACGTCAGTATGTTTGTAACGTCTCATCATAAGTATGGGTCAAATGGATGTGCTCAGCTGAGTTGCTGTAGGAGCAGGACACGGCTGCGCTAACGGTCAGATGGTCTGTGCTAGAGTGAGAGAGCTCTTTCACGTGGGAACCCGGCCACTGCGCGCAGACAGACAACGCAGGGGCAGCTAAGTGTGAAGCTTCCAAACTGTCACTTACGCAGACAGCCTCCCTCCTTCTGCCTGTCTCTCTCTCTCTCCTCTCGTCACACTTTATCCATGGTCCCTCACAAAAACCAGACAAGCACACAAGCACGCACACTCATTCTCGCCATTTCAAAACACACACACACACACAAAACACACTGCGTCAATCTCCAGACATCGCTGATAGGCAGGAGGGGGAGGAAGGAAAGAAAGAGGAGGGAAAGAGAGACAGAAAGCGAAAGAGAGGAATGAGTTCCTGACATTCAGCAACTTATTCTTTTTATGTCCCTTCATCAGCTGAAGCACAGAGAAGATAGACAGAGAGACGGATACGGAAAAGGAAGTCAAGAATGAGAAGACAGTGAGGAAAAGCCTAGACATAAGACACAGTGTAAGAGAGATAGAGTTTGTGGGACAGCGGAGAGCTAAAGTGTCCCCATTCTCTCAGTGACTGGGTGTAACAAAGCAGTGGGCAGACTAGCAGGACAGCGGAATGGGATGACAGTGGGTGGCGGTTCGCTGGGGCCCCTGTTCCCCCGCGTCTCTTTGGGGTCACCCTGCCGGTGACCTCACCCTGATTGTTTCCCTTGGCTCTGTCAGATCCCATTGTCGCTGACTGGTTTAATGGGGAGAAAAAAGAGGAGGGGCAGAGTGGGCAGGGAGACGCCCCTGGTCTTCCTCTGCTCTGAGAGATCTGACTATTTGACCTAAATAAACAAAATGTCCGAATTTTCAGAAGAAGAAACGAGGGAGGGATGAGGGGAAGGAGACACAGAGCACCCCTATCTGTCAGGGCAAAATATGAAGAAGATACCACGGTACCTCCTATCTATCTATCTATCTATCTATCTATCTATCTATCTATCTATCTATCTATCTATCTATCTATCTATCTATCTATCTATCTATCTATCTATCTATCTATCCATCCATCAATGTTCACCAATCTGTTCATCTATCATTCTATCTGTTTATCTGTCTGTCTATCTAGGTATCCATTTTATTTTTCATGAGAACCAAAAGTACAACTTTTATGCAGTTATCAGTGAATAAGACCCAATTTTGACCTCACTATATTTCCCCATCTCACCAATAATATTTGTGGGCAGACATTGTTTATTTATGCATGAACTGTCTAATGTGTTGATTGTATGACCCATATTTCTCACCCAAATATGAATCATACACTCTGGCTGCTATAAAAACTTCAAGCAAACTTCTGTAACTGCTGTTAACCACCGGTTTTGTGGCTCAAAACTCATTCGTTTAACTTCTGTCTAAAGTGTTTAAAGCCCTGTGGAGTCTTCTTTAGATCAATGGTGCAAGCCTATCCATTGCGGCAGTTCCTCGAGTCAAATACCTGAACAGCAAGGGCCAGTGGGCTCTTAATTGAACAAATGGCTTGCTTAATTGATCATTGATTTGCGATCAGTATGGCACATGTGTTCTGGATCTTTACAAGCAAGTGATTGAGAGTGAGCAATAAAATCTGCCAGGTAGTTTGGCAGTTGCCAATAATTTCGCTTCCTCTCAGTAAAGCAGGCAAGAGGAAAAAGAGAGTGAGAAAAAAGACATTGTTAGAAGAGTGATAAGAGTGTTTAGAATTACGTATTAGACTATAGACTATAGTATTAGACTATACATGTTGCTTTCAACATGGGCCAAAGCTGAGTGTTTCTGGTGCCCTGCAAACACACACACACACACACAAACAAACAAACACACACACACACACACACACACACACACACACAGGTGTTAGTTTCAGAGTGGCACGGGTCCACGTGGTTTGGGGTATCACTTGGGTCCTCAATCTCCACTCCAAGGAAAACATCAATGGCTCTCTTTGATCCCCCACTCAAGGTCTGTCTTAAAAGGGCTACGGACGGATGGAGAGATGGGGGAGACACTCCACATCAGTGGGCATGGCCGGCAGCCTCAGGTACCTTCTCACCACACTCGTGCCATCCCATTAAATATGGAACACAAAGACAAAGGAGCCAGGATTGGGAGCGAGTGCAGGTGGAGGTGGGGGGACAGCACTCCATCCCTTTGAAGAGCAGAGTTGATGAGGAAACCTACACAAACACACACACCGCTGACAAACAGGTTCACAGCAAAAATATTTTTAAACGGTCCTTTTGCAGTTACAGTCTTGAATACGCTCCCGATTCACTGCATTGGACGGATGTTGCGCTGTGCCACTGCCCTAAGAAAGCCAGTTTAACACACACCTTGAACCCTGAAATCAGCTCGGGAATATTTGAGATTTGTTGCATATGAAACTTCATAAATCAGAAAAAAGCAAATAAGATAAATACTGTTAATGAACATACATAAAAAATGGATATGCATCATGCAATATGCATCATGCAACGGGACACAATTTTTGTCCCTGCTGTAAAAAATAAAATGAAATGAAATAAAATAAAATTGCAGTGCATAATATGCACCATGTATATTATTTTGGGATTTTTTCCTTTCAGGCACTTCGGTATTTTCCTATTAGGGAAAAAAATGTAAAGGAGGGCCTTCTTAAAGAGTGTGCATCTATGTCCAGTGTCTGTGGTTAGTGTGGGCAGGTCAGTCATTTCATCTCCATCTGTGGGTGATCCATCTCCTACAGCTCTTGCCCTTCCATTTAGCTCTGCCAAAGCATGAAACATTCGGTCATTATATGTGTGCAAGGCAGGCATGTGGGGAACATGGGAATCATTGGCATCCAGTGGCTAGTTGGAGTGAGACAATACACACTTAAGATCAGATCTGTTAAAATAACATGACAGTGTTGCTAACAAACATACAGCATACACTCTGGACACACTTCAGATTAAAGGAAAGCGGCACAGGCATGTACTACTAAACTTCACTGAACATTCCACTACTGTATAGGAATAAAATTACATTGAACACAAATTGTAGTAAGTTGTCACAATGGAAACAGCCTAAAATAGGCTTTTCAGAAAAATTTAAATAGTAAAATAATTAGAACCAAAAAGTTCATGAAATAGCAAAAATGTAAAAGGTAATGCATAAAAATGTTCAGTAATTGTAACTGTAAAAGATAAATAAATTGCATAAACTGCAACCTAAAAAGCGTGTGAACTTGCCCCAATAAGAAATGTGATATCTTAGACTTGTGAAAAATACCCTTGTCTGAGAACACAATTTAAAGTTGTACTGTGCATTTTTACAATCCAGCAATTTTTATTTTTATTGATTTATCTATGTATTGAATTATTTTTTCAGTGTACAGGTTTGGAATGACATGAGGGTGAATAAATGATGATGTGAAATTACATTTTTGGGTGAACTATGCCTTTTTTTAAACTAGATGTTTTAAATCAACGCAGTACACATTTGCGTAACTGAACTTTTGACTCAAAACTTCATAGTCCTTGTGACAACTTCCCAGACAACTTGCAGGTCAGGTTGAAGGAGCTAGGTGGGTTTGCATATGCCAGCTCAGTTTCACACACACACACACACACACACACACACACACACACACACACAAGCTGCTATAAGACAGCAGTGAGCCCCATGTGGCTATTACCAGTAACTACTCACACTCTCAATGTGGACCATTCATCTATCTGGTTCCTTTCCTCTAAAATATATTTTATTTCTTATTCTAGTCTTTGAAAATACAGAATTACATTAAACATAAAATATTTTGGTAAATATTGAAATAAATTTATAGACAACAAAAGATGGAAGACTCTCTAAATTTGCTTGTGATTTGAAACCCTGTGACCGCAGACAGTATATCTCAGCACAGACAAACCTTTCTTCCCCCTCAATCACTCTTTCCTCTTTTCTTTCTCCTCACTTTCTCCTGACTCTTTATGTAGATCCTGACTCCCAACCATCCGCACAAACACACACACACACACACACACACACATGCAATGGCGTCTCCCCAGGGGCACAGGGGAAGGGCAGGGAGGATGGAAATGAATTCAGCGATGTTGCAAGTGGCAACACGCATCTGCATCTGTAATTAACCCCCAGAACGACACACTGAGCTCCCTACTACTTCCCTCCGTTCCTCCCTCCCTTTCTTTTCTATCTCTCTCATCCTCTCTCAAAGGCTTTTTAAGAGATGCTTGGTGGGCCAATTAGGGTGAGTGTCTGCGTGTATGTGGTGCATGTGTGTGTGAGTGCCCTGGCACATCTTGAGTGTGGAGGAGTGTATGTTTGCATGAATTGATCTTTAAGTGGGCGTGTGTGTGTGTAGGTGTGTAAAGTGGCATCTCTTTGTGTCTGAGACCGGGCACATTTGCGTGTGTTTTAGCGTTCCCTCAGGCCAGCGCTGGTTGCGCTCTCTGCCCGGCTTGTGTTTGATGACATTTCCATTGGGAATATCTCTGACATCAGAACACTAGCCAAAAGCATAAAACACACGCTGCCATGTGCCAGTTTCGATAGCTTACATGGTTAGCCATCAAATCAAAGCCATAATCATCAAATCACATAACATTTAAGTCCAACTCTGTGGCGAAGTTTAGAAGGTAGGGTCGACTGCAGAGCAGGAAGGGACACTGTGCCTCCCTCCCGTCGAGTGAATGCGATGGGGAAGGTTGACGTGGATCAAGAGGGACCCCCTGGGTGAGGTGTGGAGGAAGGAGAGGAGAGGAGGAAAGGGTAGAGAGGCCCACCTTCTGTCTCTTTAGAGGGGTGCATCACTGTGTGGCCAATTAGCAATGGCCAAGACACAGGGGCTAAGCACACAAACATAACTGCTGCAAAACTGCACAGTATTTCTTTCAACAATCAATTTTACAAGTGTGAAATAGTTTAACACAAAAGTCTAGCGGTATTTGGTCGCTTCTGACACTCTAACAAGTAATGTAATGATCTAGCTATAGTGGGTTTTTGTGTAGTCGAGTTACAGTCTTTGTCTGAGTATAAAAAAAGATTAAAAGACATGTCAACTATGTCTTTTGGAGTGCTTTCAACACTGTGGCAGACTGTGTTTTAAGTGTATACATGCAAATACATTTTGTTAAAATGGAAAATGTCAAATAAAAAATCTAAAATAAAAATAAAAAACTAATGTAACTGGGAATAACTAACTATAGTAAAATATATTTTCATGGCTTCAAAATACCAATAAAATAAAATAAAAATGGATGCAAATTAAATTTAAAGATTTAAAATTTTAAAATGTAACAAGAAAATGTAATGACAGAGTGTGCTGAAAAGTTTAAAGCTGTCAAAATTATTAATGATTAAAAAATAAAAAATAATTTAAATTGATATCAACTAGCAAATTACATTTGTCTACAAGAAACTACAAGAAACTAACAAAGATAGTGAAAACTAACCAAAAACTAAACTAAATTAAACTTATTTAGGACAAATAAAAAAAAAACAATAAAATAACAAAAACAAAAAATAATAATAAAGATTAACAAAATTTAAATATTAATATTTACTGATTAATGATTAATTAATTATATAAATTATCACATTGAGCTTGGTAGCCCTAGAATTCTAAAACTAAATAAATTCTAAAACATTCTAAAAAAATTAAAAAAATCACAATAGAATAAAATAGAGAAATTAAAACTTACAAAAAACTAAATTAAATTGAAAGGACAAATACATTAAAATAAAAAAAACAACTAAAATATTATACTAACATTCAGACTGACTTGTTTTCAGGTAAAGCAAAGAACCCTTTTCTCACCAAGAACCATTTTTTAGGTCTATGAGTTGACTTTATGGTTCTTTATGTCAAGGTTCGGGTAGAGGATGGAGCGAGGACTCAGTACTGCAGAGAAAAGGGCTTTTATTGACAATAAAAATAAACAAAACAGCAACAAAAACTACCCCGTGGGGGAAAAACAGACTGGCAAGGCAAGGCAAGGCAAGGCAAGATCTGGACACGACACGACCCATCCAGGGAGAGACTCCATTTATTCTCCTTGTGTTTGCGGTCCTGCGTCAGTTCGTCATCGTCTCTCCCTGGATGGGTCGTGTCGTGTCCAGATCTTGTCTTGCCTTGCCTTGCCTTGCCTTGCCTTGCCAGCCTGTTTTTCCCTCACGGGGTAGTTTTTGTTGCTGTTTTGTTTATTTTTATTATCAATAAAAGCCCATTCTCTGCAGTACTGAGTCCTCGCTCCATCCTCTACCCAAACCCTGACAGTACGAACTGACCACTAGAGGACTCAGCAGAACTATGGGCATCTTCCTGTTCCCATCTCCCTGCCCCTCCGCTCATCCGAGGGCTGCTCAACGCAGAAGGCTCCTTTCTCTTTGGCAAGGGGGAGCCAGTGTGAAGGATTTTGCGCAGCAGTTCCTGTTTGTAGCGGAGGGACTCAACATCAGTGAGGCAGAGCTCAAGGACATCTTCAACACCAGCCTTAATGAGCCCGTCCATGCCTGGGAGATGGAAATGCTGGGGATACTGTCCTTCTGGGAGTTTGTGGGGTATGTCTACCACCGTGGAGAGGAGGGTGGCCTTCCTCCTCTTGGCCCTCCTCCCATT
>NW_015505275.1:671734-675895 GCF_001515645.1 Sinocyclocheilus grahami
GCCTGGGAGATGGGAATGCTGGGGATACTGTCCTTCTGGCAGTTTGTGGGGTATGTCTACCACCGTGGAGAGGAGGGTGGCCTTCCTCCTCTTGGCCCTCCTCCCATTCTCCTCACAAACCCCCTAGTCCCCAGTCCTCCTATGACCCGCCAACGGAGGAGGAGGAACGGGTCCGCCTCATCAGGTCCCATGACTGTAGAGGTGGAACTTGCTGCAGCACCCCCGGAGGCGGCCAGAGAAGCCGCAACACCCCCAGAGGTGCCTGATATTGCTGCAACACCCCTAGAAATGCCTGAAGAGGCTGCAGCGCCCCCAGTGTTGGCCGGAGAAGCTGCAGCGCCCCCAGTGACGGCCGGAGAGGCTGCAGCGGTCCCAGTGACGGCCGAAGAGGTGGCTGCGCCCCAAGAGGTGGCCGACGAAGTGGCAGTGCCCCGCTCTCGGAGACGGAGGAGGAGGAGGAGAAGGAGAAGGAGAAGGAGAAGGAGAAGGGCTTCCTCCATTCCACATGGCATAGTTTTGTGACAGAGCCCTGACACTCGCGTCATGTCATTGTTTTCATGTGAGCGTGTGGCTTCGAGTGTGCTCGAGCCGTGCGCTCTCGTCTGCGTGTACTGTTTCATGTTGGAGCGTGGTGTTCAGATCCCGGCACTCATGTCTTGAGTTTCAGTTTCGTGTCGGGGTCCGGACACTCGTGCTCCATGTTCTGTCTGTTGTGGGAGCGTGCGGTCTTGAGTTCGCTCGGCCGTGCGCTCTTCTGTCCACGTGTGTTGTGTTTTGTGTAGTCCTCGCTCCATCCTCTACCCAAACCCTGACACTTTAGGGATGGAAATGTTCTTGAAGTATATATTCCAGGTATAGCAAATCAAATGTGAAGCCTTCCAGGGTTCTTTGAAGAAGTATAAAAAGTATAAAGTAGATTTTGCACATATTTGTCCTTAGAAGACCAAAGAAAAGCTTTTTAAGTTTATGGACTGTCAAATGGAAGAAGCTCAGAAAGAAAATACAAAAGATACTTTCTAAAATAGGCAAAAACAAGTGGGAAAAATCCTTAAAAAGTATTAGAAAAGATCCTTCTTGTTCACCTTCCTGATGTCTTTACACATAACCCTGGACATGCATTATAAATGAATGGATAATTAACATGTGCGGTATGATGGGGAATATTAGCACTATAAGGGGAGCATCTGCCATACGCACAAAAACAGAGGCACTGTGGGTAAACAGAAATGACTGTGGGTAAACAGAGACGACTGCGGGTGTTCCCTCGCCCCTCTCCTGATGGTGGGGTGTTGTGGCGTGGAATATGATGAAAATGTGGCCTGTGAATAATGCATTACCCTGTTGGTCAACAGTTCTTGATCTTCTTTAAAGAACGGAGGACTCTTTGCTATTATGAGATTAAAACCAGCCCACATTTGTCTGCAAAATCCACGCCGCCACCGAACATGTCAACACTGCGATTCTGCCTGTCCACACATGAAAGTGCAGCTGCAGTTCAGGATGCCATATTACTATGAGTGTGTGGTGGTGGTGATGATATCAAAGCTTGTGTGCATGACACTGCTTTCCTCTTTAAATATTACATTTTGCCATTTCATTTTATTTCGGACACAGTTTTGATCATCTCACTCTGTCAGCCCACCTAGACATGATGAGATACAACAAACAAGTAACCAACCACAGTTCGTTATGATTTTACATAACATTTAAGTGCATTTATCTGAAATCGTTTCTACCACAAAAGGAAATAACATAAATAACAAAAGGAAAGCGAAGCAGAAAAAATTTGTAATAAAAAATAAATAAATAGTATAAATACCGCTCCACAAACTAAGAATTTCTGCACATCCAAATAAGTCTAAAGTAAACAAACTTTTTTACAGGAATAATAATAATAATAATAATAATAATAATATTAATAAAAACAAACCTTAATAAAATAATAAATAATATAAAATAAGCAATTTGTGGATATCTATTTAACTTGCTAATAAGTGGCTCAAACAAATCATGTGAATTTTTTTCAAAATTAGCTATGTTTCCATCCCCCTATTTTAATGTGCATTTTGAAGTATCGCATGAGAAACGAGTGATGGAAACGCCAAATTTCGAATATAATTCCTGTAATTCGCAAAAAAAGTTTTTACGCTCACTTGAGGGGGTTTTTGACTTGTGAAAAAAAAGGTTGATGCAAATAATTGGAGATGGAAATGCATTTTGCAAATAAATTCCTCCAATCGCATCAAAAAAGTCATGTGACTTTGCGCTATGGGACAGCAAAACCTGACTAACCAGCAGACCGATCTCATTCCACAGCATCTGAAATGTTGTTGTGGTCATTCGGAAATGCCAGAGCAAAGTCTGTCATCAAAGTATTTCTGTATAATTGCCTCCCAGAAATGTCTTAAAGGACTGCGTTCCCAAACAGCAGCATCCACCGCCGAAAGCAATGATCTGCATTCATTGTGTTTCGTCAGCTTGCTCTGAGGAGCAAGTCATTTATTATATATGGAAATTATTATATTCTCCTACTTTTCTTAGTGATTTATAGTGCCAGTTTATCAGGAAGTGACGATTTTGTTCTCTTTGACTTGTTGGATGGAAACGATGCTTGTTCGCAAATGTTTTATGCGATATTCCAGTTTTGCGCATAAGTGAAATTCGCAACTTTGGATGGAAACCTGGCTATTGTTACAATCTACACTCTTTAACAAATTGCTCTTAAACTAAAAATATACCTAAAATATTTGTAATTGACTGCAATGTGTGTCCACTAGGTGGCAACACTTGGGTTTTTTAACTATTTGTTGTTGCTTTTAAAAACTACTCGAAGAAGACGGAAAAGTCAATAAAACAACTGAAAATGAAGGTAGAAACAAAAAAGTGTATATGCAGCAAGGTCACAGAGTATCTGTGTACAATTTGTGTTTGAAAAAAAAAGATGTGCTGCCCTCTGAAGGGCAGGTGAAGTAAAAAAGAAATCAGTTGTACAGATGCGCAGAACACAGACATAGAAGTTCACAGTCAAAAGATTGCAGTCAGGGTTACACCATATAAAATCTTTCACAAAAATGAAATAGCACTTTCAATGAATTGTACTGTTGGTTAACAACATACCAGTTGTTCAGCTGACAAAACGGCTTTCTGGAAAAAAAAAGGAAAGCCGTTTTAAATCCTTAAAACAGTTTTGAAAGTTGTGAGGATTACATGATCTATGACCTTTATACAGTTGTAAAGACTGTAACAGTTTCTTTTTTAGCCTCAATAAATTTAACATGGCATCCAACCTGATTAAGATCTGTGATTTAGAAGCTAAAATGCTTAATCGTGCACGAGACGTAACAAAACTGGCCATTTTTTTATTTTGCTTTGTGTCTATTATGCTTCAAATAATTGCCAAAGCTGACAATACCTCCAGTCAGGCTTAATTTTAGATGGAAAATAAAATGAAGTACACCCAAAGCAAACAAGAGTAACTTTTGATGTTTGCCAGTGATTTTAGAAAGAAAAGTCAATGATAGCCTAAAAATATAAAATTGCATGCGAATAAACATGTTTGCAGTCTGTGAAGACCAAAAAGATGTCAGTGACCTGCTGAGTTGTGTATCTTAATTAGATCTTGTCAAAACTGAATGAGCCTTCGCAAATGATGACAGTCACTAACGTGAAAAGAACACAAATATAATAAAACGGAGCAGAGAATATTGCTCTTAAGTGGTTGTGATTTTCCACATGAGTAGCTTTAGTGTGACATAAAGTCCCTGCTTGAGTCCTTTCAGGTATATATATATATATACAGGTGCATCTCAATAAATTAGAATGTCATGGAAAAGTTCATTTATTTCAGTAATTCAACTTAAATTGTGAAACTTGTGTATTAAATAAATTCAATGCACACAGACTGAAGTAGTTTAAGTCTTTGGTTCTTTTAATTGTGATGATTTTGGCTCACATTTAACAAAAACCCACCAATTCACTATCTCAACAAATTAGAATATGGTGACATGCCAATCAGCTAATCAACTCAAAACACCTGCAAAGATTTCCTGAGCCTTCAAAATGGTCTCTCAGTTTGGTTCACTAGGCTACACAATCATGGGGAAGACTGCTGATCTGACAGTTGTCCAGAAGACAATCATTGACACCCTTCACAATCAGAAT
>NW_015505275.1:679988-688635 GCF_001515645.1 Sinocyclocheilus grahami
ATACAGGTGCATCTCGATAAATTAGAATGTCATGGAAAAGTTTTTTTTTTTTCATTTATTTCAGTAATTCAACTCAAATTGTGAAACTCGTGTATTACATAAATTCAGTGCACACAGACTGAAGTAGTTTAAGTCTTTGGTTCTTTTAATTGTGATGATTTTGGCTCACATTTCACAAAAACCCACCAATTCACTATCTCAACAAATTAGAATATGGTGACATGCCAATCAGCTAATCAACTCAAAACACCTGCAAAGGTTTCCTGAGCCTTCAAAATGGTCTCTCAGTTTGGTTCATTAGGCTACACAATCATGGGGAAGACTGCTGATCTGACAGTTGTCCAGAAGACAATCATTGACACCCTTCACAAGGAGGGTAAGCCACAAACATTCATTGCCAAAGAAGCTGGCTGTTCACAGAGTGCTGTATCCAAGCATGTTAACAGAAAGTTGAGTGGAAGGAAAAAGTGTGGAAGAAAAAGATGCACAACCAACCGAGAGAACCGCAGCCTTATGAGGATTGTCAAGCAAAATCGATTCAAGAATTTGAGTGAACTTCACAAGGAATGGACTGAGGCTGGGGTCAAGGCATCAAGAGCCACCACACACAGACGTGTCAAGGAATTTGGCTACAGTTGTCGTATTCCTCTTGTTAAGCCACTCCTGAACCATAGACAATGTCAGAGGCGTCTTACCTGGGCTAAGGAGAAGAAGAACTGGACTGTTGCCCAGTGGTCCAAAGTCCTCTTTTCAGGTGAGAGCAAGTTTTGTATTTCATTTGGAAACCAAGGTCCTAGAGTCTGGAGGAAGGGTGGAGAAGCTCATAGCCCAATGTCTTGAAGTCCAGTGTTAAGTTTCTACAGTCTGTGATGATTTGGGGTGCAATGTCATCTGCTGGTGTTGGTCTATTGTGTTTTTTGAAAACCAACGTCACTGCACCTGTTTACCAAGACATTTTGGAGCACTTCATGCTTCCTTCTGCTGATCAGCTTTTTGAAGATGCTGATTTCATTTTTCCAGCAGGATTTGGCACCTGCCCACACTGCCAAAAGCACCAAAAGTTGGTTAAATGACCATGGTGTTGGTGTGCTTGACTGGCCAGCAAACTCACCAGACCTGAACCCCATAGAGAATCTATGGGGTATTGTCAAGAGGAAAATGAGAAACAAGAGACCAAAAAATGCAGATGAGCTGAAGGCCACTGTCAAAGAAACCTGGGCTTCCATACCACCTCAGCAGTGCCACAAACTGATCACCTCCATGCCACACCGAATTGAGGCAGTAATTAAAGCAAAAGGAGCCCCTACCAAGTATTGAGTACATGTACAGTAAATGAACATACTTTCCAGAAGACCAACAATTCACTAAAGATGTTTCTCTTATTGGTCTTATGAAGCACTCTAATTTGTTGAGATAGTGAATTGGTGGGTTTTTGTTAAATGTGAGCCAAAATCATCACAATTAAAAGAACCAAAGACTTAAACTACGTCAGTCTGTGTGCATTGAATTTATTTAATACACGAGTTTCACAATTAGAGTTGAATTACTGAAATAAATGAACTTTTCCACGACATTCTAATTTATTGAGATGCACCTGTATATATGTGTGCGTGTGTGTGTGTGTGTCTGTGTGTGTGTGTGTGTGTTTGAGCGAGAAAGAGAGACACGAGTAGCTCATCCTAACGTAATCATTTCTCAACTTAATCTCTGTGTAACAACGTTAGCTCTGGTCTGGCAGAGAAAGTTAAATATTCACGATACAAGGCAATCTACTCAGTGTTCAAACAAAGTGCCCTGCCAAGTTCAGCCATGTATGTAGAGACACGCTGAGGGAGAGAGAGACAGAGAGATTGTGAGCGGGAGAGAGAAAGGATCTATTTTATTATTCACATAAGGCATAATAAACCAGGGCTGCTCGGTTAGCACTTAAACTCCCAGCACTTTAGTGGTTATCCTTAATGCGACAGCACTGATTTGAGCACATCCTATTAATAGTCCAAGGGTCTCATCTTAATGCCAGGATCCATGTTAATAAGTACCTGTAAAAAGCTATTAATAGATGCACATCTCTTTTATGGAAGCCTGTTGGATTTAACGACACATTCACGTGTGTGTTTTACAGTAAGTGTGTGTGCGTAGCTTCAATATATGAGCTCTGAGGTGTGTGTGTGTGTGTAAGGCTTGATCTCTAGCTGTGGGCCCTGGTGTGTTCAGGCTCCAGGATGCTGGCCTAGCAGGAGGGAGTGAGACATGGATATTTAATGGCCAGGGACACAGATGCCCTTCACCAGAAAACCTCCTAGCCTTTGATTCCCACACATTACTGCCTAATGGAAAACAAGACCAGCGTTTATGCTTATCAAGCATAATTAAAACAGGCCAGTTAGTCTACAAGTCCAGCAGGACTCATCCACTTCAGTGATGGGATACAAGATTTCTACATGGTTATAGATCTTCCCACATAAGCAAAAACTTATATTTTTGTGAATATCAAATGAATAGATTAAAATTTGATATTTGAGACATATGATGTTCAAACGGTGCTACAGACACATATTTGTAAGAGATTAATTCCAGTCATTATTGCAAAATAAATTCTCATTGGATGAGGCTATACTTAAATACACTGGTATTCAAAAGTTTGGAGTCAGTAAGAAATTCATATTTTTATTCAGCAAGGATGGATTATATTGACCTAAATTGGCAAGAAAGGCATTTACATTTTTACAAAAAAAAAACACAAAAAAAAAACACATGAAATACATGTATCATGGTTTTCACAAAAATATTAAGCAGGACAACTGTTTTCAACATTGATAATAAATAAATGTTTCTTAAGCACCAAATCAGCATATTAAAATTATTTCTGAAGGATCATATGACTCTGAATTTGAGTAATGCTTCTGAAAAATAAGCTTTGCCATAACAGGAATAAACAACATTTTAAAATAAATTAAAATAGAGTGAGCATAAGAGACTTCTTTCAAAAACATTACAAAATCTTACAGACTGATATGACAGGAATTAGCACAGTGTAGGAAACTGGATCGCAGGGACAAGAGTCAAATATACAGTTTAATATACAGAGATATCCAACCACAGAATGCAGCAACTGACCGGTCAGAATCAAGCATTCTAGAACCATTCACTAATTTCAGTAAATCTTGAAAAAGAACTTTTAAAAATCACTACCTACTTATGCCATTTTTTTAGGACAAACAAACAAAACAAAAAACTGTAAAAAAAATATAGTGCGTATGTAGGTATATATGTATGTATAGTATAAATACAATAAATACAAGTACAATTAATTCAATATAATACTATTTTTTACATAGAAAGACAAATAAACAGCTTATAAAAAGACACCATAGATCAAACAAATTAATAAATCATGTGAATGTGAAACATGATGACAACGTTAAAATATGGTGGTCATGTCTGTATATTCCAGCCAATCACAAGGCTGGGGCATATAAACACACTCAGTATCTTCCAGCAACCCTCCACCACCCCGACTCAACCTTTAATTTCATAATTAGGTCCGGTGGGGGAACTTGAGGGAGTCTGGAATGAGTCTCATGCTCAAGTCAAGCCTGTTTATCCTTTTCCTCATACTTAATTTATATTATTATCAAATGGACATGCTGACTTGTGAAATCAAAGGAAGAATGTCATGTCCTTAGCCAGGCAAGAAGAGTTATTATTAAATTGGTTTATTTAAATTCAAAAGAATTTAACAGTGCTGAAATTTCAACAGCATAAGGTGACACTTATAGACTCAAATATCACACAGTAAAACGGTCCTATTGTTTTAAATACCTTATGCTTCCGCCTCTAAGTGCAATACAGGAATGTGTGTGTGTGTGTGTGTGTGTGTGTGTGTGTGTTTGTGCGCACCTCTGTGTTGGGCAGGTGTGTTTAAAGAGGTGTGTGATTTCACTCTCCATATTTTGACACCTACATCTACATCTAAATAACATCTATACAAAAGAACAAAAATACACTCATGCAAGCAATCACCCAATTTATTTTTGTTCTGATCCTGTATCTCCTTTGTTATGAATCTCTTTGAATCACCTGACTTTAATTTCTAAGGACTTATTCAGACTCAAATAAAGCAGCAAACCACTCCAGAAACATCACTCTCAGTGCCAAAGACATCTACAATTCCTCAAGACACTTTTATAGGCGTTTAAACGAGGAAGGTGGGCCACACGCACTCACACACTGTATATGACACCAGAGTTGTTTTGGACTGCTGGGGTATTGTTTTGTCTGCTACTCATGATAAGGGTAATTTGTTTGGTAGGTTTAAAGAGGAGAGATAATGTCACTGTAATGAGAAGGCTGACTGAGGAAATGTACAGTGTGGCAGAGAGGTAATTTGTAAAGATAGCCCACATTCTGTCAGCGGTTGAGAGGAGGAGCTGGCTCTGCGAAGAGCTCTGTGAAATGAATGTATGGGCTTAGCTTGCACACACACACACACAAAGACAAACAAGCACACTAAAGATCATCAGAGGTAATGGATTCTTCAGTGTCTCTCTTTCCTCAAAATGTCTTCATACATACAGTATAGTATAGCATAACTTTTATAACTCTATTCTTTAAAGAATCATGAAAAAATAGCACAGTTTCCACCAAAAATATCAAGCAGCACTTTTTTCAACTTTGATAATTGAAAAAAATGTCTATTGAGGGCCAAATCAGCATATTAAAATGATTTCTGAAAGATCACGTGGCACTGAATATGGGAGTAATGACATTTGCCATCACAGGAATACTAAAGTTATTTAAAATATATTAAACTATAAAATTGATATTTTAATGGTAAAACTATTTCACAGTATTACGGTTTTACTGTATTTTTGATTAAATAGATGCAGCCTTGGTGAGCATAAGAATTCTTTCTTTCTTTCAAAAAATAAGCACTTGGTTTATAAAAAAAGAAAGAAGAGAAAAAAACTAATCATAGTAGCCATGGAAGTTTCCATAAATAAATAAATAAATAAATCATAAAAGGTTGTGCATAGCTGCATAGCAAAATTACAGCAGCACTGTCAGATTAGATGTATTAGAGCTTGTGCATGTGTGTTTGTTTATGGCTGTTTATTGCTACAATATATGCATTTCATCATAATCATTACTCTTACACAGGAGACTCAATGATACGCATGTCAGGGGCCTCTGAAACTGGCTGGTACATTGGGGGTATCTAACATAAAACTGACTATTGTATTTTACGTAAAAGACCAAGAGCTATTGATCACCTCCTGCCTGTCATAACAAGGAATAGACTTAACAATATAAAATAAACAGATTAATTAAATAATCCAATTACAAATAATTTCAAGCTTCAAAAGAACACAAAATCACCAAAAAAAAAATCAACATTGACTTGACTGAAATGTCTGTTCCATACGCAAATCTGTGTACTGCAAATCTATCATATGGCTTTAGAAAACATAGAAAACAGAACATGAGTCATATGGACAATTCATTTAAATTATAGATTGGTGCAAGTGTTTTTGCTTTTGTTTTTTGGGCTTCCTTTTTTCCGTCCACAGCAGATTTTGCGGTAAAAATTCCCATTAGAGACAAAAGAGCTTTATACACGTACTGTAATGCGAGAGCAACTGAGAAAAGATCCATCTCAATGTGCGGATTCAAACACACAATTAATAATCGCTGTTACCGCCACCCGCCTACCGCTGACCGCACTGGAGCAAAAACAAATGTTGCGAAAGGCACATCGGCTCCCTCATTAATTTGAGAGTAGGGTCATTACTTGTTTGAGGCAGAGTGCATTAGTCGTGTAGACAGGAAGGAGCAATGATGCGGCCCACCGCCGTCGGGGGATGAGGACGTTTTTTCCCGTTTTTTAAGCCTAGACAGGAAGTCGGGGGTGCAGATTTTACAAGGAACGGTCAAGTATGACCTTACGAGCCAAACTCCCCTTGCATGAGGGGTGTAATGGAGGGGTGCAGTTGATAGGGTGTCTTGAATTTTATTTATTTAGAAATTGGGAGCGTACCCAATTTTTCTTAATTGAATTCCCAGTATAAGCTGTTTAAAAAAAAAAACTAACCTCGTTAAAATTATTGACAGGGCAATGAAATAAATATCAATGGGCATGTGGAGGGAGTAAGGAGGGTTCAATCCATGGATTAAAAAAATCAAATAATAACATGTCATACTCATTAAAGTAAGTCCCCCTCTCTCTCTTTCTCCTTCTCTATCTCTCTTTCTCTGTTCTTAGCAAATTAGGGAATAATGTGAAAAAATGCTTAGCACACGAGAAAGCGAGCCCATGCAGACAGGGAAGTGGGTCCCTTGAGGGTGCCACCGAGCCCCACATACATAAATCTAAAGCCAGATGCAAACAATCAATTTTCAATTTTAATTATTTACCATGCCCTGCCAGATAGAGGCATTCATTTTCCTTCTCTGTCTGGATTAAAAATAAAAAATTATGAGATTAATATTTGGCAGAGTGGGCAGAAAAGGTTTTCCCTCATCCAAAAATTTTATTAGTACCCCTTTTATGCTGTGTGACCGGCATGCTGAACACAGCAATCGATAACTTAATAAATTCTCACTGACCCCCTCAGTTGGCCCCATGTTTATACATTCACACACACACACACACAGGTTTGTTTTTGTGAAAAGTGGGGACATCCCATAGGCTTAATGGTTTTTATACTGTACAGACCGTATATTCTATTGCCCTTTACCAACCCTATCCCTTACAGAAAACTTTGTGCTATTTCAGATTTTCAATACACTCCATTCTGTGATTTATAAGCGTTTTGAAAAGTGGCGACATGGGGTAATGTCCTGAAAAGTCACCTTCTCCTTGCAATACATATGTCATACCTTTGTCATTATACAAATCTATGTCCTCATTTGTCACAAAAACGTGCACACACACACACACACACACACACATACCTGCAAAGTCCTTCTAAATCAACAACATTCACACACAACTTCAATACTACTAGCTCTCTTACGAAACTGTTATTTTTGCTATGATTTAGCTAGTGATAGCTAGTGACAAAAAATGATGACCCTCCTTGACCCCTAACTAACATTCTGAAATATTTCCTTAGCACTGAAGCAATCTCATATTCATGTGCACAAAAAAAGTGTGAAGTGATATTCAAGTTTTCTAATGTTTAACGAAAGCTAAACAGAGTACAACAGACCACAGAGACAATTTAAAAGTTTAACTTCTTTTAAAGGGGTCATATGATGTTGCTAAAAAGAACAGTATTTGGTGTAATGAAATGTGTTTATGCGGTTTAAGGTTAAAAAAACATTATTTTCCACATACTGTACATTATTGTTTCTCCTCTATGCCCCGCCTTTCTGAAACGTGTCGATTTTTACAAAGCTCATCGGTCTGAAAAAGCGAGGTGTGCTCTGATTGGCCAGCTATCCAGTGCGTTGTGATTGGCCGAATACCTCAAGCGTGAGACAATCTATATTTTCTGTATATAGATTAGTTTTTTTGTTTTTTTTAAAGAAGTCCCTTGTGCTGCATTCATTTAATCAAAAATACAGAACAGTAACACTGTAAAATATTATTACATTTTAAAAATAAATGTTTTCTATTTTAATATATTTACAGTTTTTTCTGTAACTGCAAAGCTGAATTTTCAGCAGTCAGTGTCACATGATTCTTGAGAAATCATTCTGATATGCTGATTTTGTGTCTTATTATTATTAGTCGAAAATGGTTGCACTGCTTAATGAAGTAAGCTTTTTTAGGATTTTTTGATTAACAGACAGTTTGAAAAACAGCATTTACTTGAAATCCTTTCTGAATAACAGTATTTCATTCATTAAAAGAAAAACAAAACAAAAATCTTACTGACCTCAAACTTTGATTTTATTTAAAGGGGTCATATGATGTTGCTAAAAAGAACATTATTTGGTGTATTTGGTGTAATGAAATGTGTTTATGCGGTTTAAGGTTCAAAAACGCATTATTTTCCACATACTGTACATTATTGTTTCTCCTCTATGCCCCGCCTTTCTGAAACATGTCGATTTCTACAAAGCTCATCGGCCTGAAAAGCGATGTGTGCTCTGCTTGGCCAGCAATCCAGTGCATTGTGATTGGCCAAATACCTCAACCGTTGATGACAGACATGACAGAAATGTTACACCCCTTACCATATTGTGATGCCCTGTCCAGCCGGAGAGACGAGACAAAAACATTAAAACCCATTATAAACTAGGCATTTGTTGCATCCAGTGGGGACATAATTACGGATTATAATGACTTATACTGTCTTTTTACGCGTTGCGTTGCATCTTGCCGCGCCGCATAACATTAAACAATGTCTGCATTTGTGATCGGAGAAATGACAAACAACAAGTGCTACTCTACACTGGCCAAAAAACTCGCGTTTGAATCGTCAGTGGCAAATTTCTTAAATATAAAAAACGTACTTACAGTCTGTGAGTCAGAATAGCCAGCATTGTAGTCTACTCTACCAGGATCAGGAAACAGTCCTCCATAAAATGCGCTGGATACATCTGAATATTTGGGTTAAAATGTTCTGGAACAGTGCTGTAAATACAACTTAACCACTGATTTCTAGTCGTGTCCTCTTTTGGAAGGCCAAACAAAGTA
>NW_015505275.1:689323-690506 GCF_001515645.1 Sinocyclocheilus grahami
CGTTCGGGGTTCAGACACACTCTTTCTGTTTAAATCTAGATTAAAGACACATCTCTTTGGCCAAGCATTCAAATAATGCATCTCATAATTTTTACTGCAGTCATAATCTTTTACTGCAGTTATATGTAATCAAATGCACATTATTATTCTTTAGTTTGGGTTAAACAAATAAATTTTGCTTGGTTGGAACAGCAGCTACGCTAACTATGTTTATATTTGTTTCTCTGTTTTTTACCACGGTAACTAGGATTTACACAACCTTCAGTCTGGATCCAGAACACCTGAGAAGAGATGATGCAACCCCTCAGAGGACCTCAGATGATGCCAACCCTGAAACAACTTACAGAACTACCACATTTTGCTATAAGTTTGATTGCATCATATAATAATTGCTGTTAATATTGTTCATCGTCTGTTTTATTACGTCTTATATTGATTTTTCTGTACTGCTGGTTCGTCTGGTCAGAGGAGAATTGGCCCCCCGACTGAGCCTGGTTTCTCCCAAGGTTTTTTCTCCATTCTGTCACCGATGGAGTTTTGGTTCCTTGCCGCTGTCGCCTCTGGCTTGCTTAGTTGGGGACACTTCATTTCCAGCGATATCGTTGACATGATTGCAAAGATATTATTTAAACTGAACTGAGCTGGACGATGACATCACTGAATTCAATGATGAACTGCCTTTAACTGAAAAATGAGTGTTTACTATTGTCATTTTGCATTATTGACACTATTTTCCTAATTAATACTGTTCAGTTGCTTTGTCACAATCTGTATTGTTAAAAGCGCTATATAAATAAAGGTGACTTGACTTGACATTTAAAATATACTATCTTTATGTTGTTTCTACATTCCTGTGGAGGTTCAATGTGAAATTGACTATAAATATACGATTAATCATGATTAATTACAGAAAAATGTGTGATTAAATTTATTTTAATCGATTGACAGAAAGCACTAATGTTTCCGATTTCAATTTAATTTCTAATTTTATAGGTCCCCCCAGAAAGAGATCGGGACAGCCCCCACCTCCTTGGCCCCCCGTTCAAATTTTCAGTTTGATAATTCGGCCCTCAAATTAAGCTAATTATATAGCCCTGCTCTAATCTGTTAACATGGATGCAGAAAAAAATACGCACCACATACGCACTGCAAACTGAGTATGTGTGAAACAGGTGTAACACGA
>NW_015505275.1:691099-727425 GCF_001515645.1 Sinocyclocheilus grahami
CTCGTCAGTGGCAAATCCTTTAAATATAAAAAACGTACTTACAGTCTGTGAGTCAGATCAGCCGGCATTGTAGTCTACTCTACCAGGATCAGGAAACGTCCTCCATAAAATGTGCTGGACACATCCGAATATTTGGGTTGACGTGTTCTGGAACAGTGTTGTAAATACAACTTAACCACTGATTTCTAGTCGTGTCCATTTTTGGAAGGCCAAACAAAGTAGTTTCGCTTTCACAACGAAAAACACAGCGGCCTAGCGTGAGGGGAAGCCCCGGCTTAGCGTGCGCTGAGGCCGGGATAGAGTGAGCTGAGTCGGTGGGGTCGAGAACGGCATGCCCGGCGGATGCGACGAATGAGTGGCAACCACATGTGACGACCCCGGGCTGGACTCTGCTTCGTCCACGGTGAAAGCCGATCCGGCAATCGACAGCACGAAGTTGAAGTATTTCCTCAGCGACCAGCACGGATCAGCTCCAGGCATGACGAAGCAGATATCGTCCTCTTTTGGAAGGTCAAACAAAGTAGTTTTGCTTTCACAACGAAACACAGTGCCTTCATGACATGGCGGCGGCAACAACAATACTACAGCTGGAATAAAAGTTACACGTTCTTTCTTTGCGTGAACATTTGGGCGGTGTTATGCAAATCTTCCCACATCGTGACGTAGACATGTGGGGGTGTGTTAGAATGAGCCATTTTAGGTAGGTGTGGCTGACTCTTAACGTTTATAAAGAATATCTCTTTGGATTTGAGACTTTAGTCTTTGCAACTTTACAGATCTTCTTTATGCACCAAGAGCTTGTAACACTCCAAAGAGAAAGGAAAAATTGAAATCGCATCATATGACCCCTTTAAAACTTGTGCACATGTACACACACCTTTAAGTTGTAGCCAGTGAAAATCCTGATTGTCCTGCCATGAAGAGAAAACTAAAAGTGTGTGAGTGATTTTGGGTCTGGGTCAGGTCAGGTCAGGTCACAGGGTCTTGTTTAAGGGCAAGGTTCAGTCTCAAATGAATGCCTGTGCTGAGGTCTAGTCCTGCAGCTGAATGGGAAGAACAAGACCACTGCCATGACAACATTCCAAGACAGTCAGTGCAGAAAACATCTAAAATGTCAAGAGGAAGCCACCTGAAAACCAGCATCCAGAAGCTGAACACCAGTAGAAAAAAGGCTGCCATACTATACGAAACATATAATGTAAGAATACGAGAAAAGGTCAATGAGTACAACTGCACTGTATGTTCAGTTGCTTCTTCCATTCCTCTCTTTCCTTCTCTACTTAGAGGCAACCGTTAAAACATGCAGACACACGATGCAATATAACAAAGAGTGAAAAATTTAAGGGGGTCTGAATACTTTCCGTACCCACTGTATATAAGTATATACCTAGAATTTTCATTTATCATTTTAGAAACAGGCTGTACTAAGATTTAGATGAAGTCAGCCCATGATCATCGCCGGAAGGAAAGTTTACCTACTGGGTTTAGAGAGCCAACCCACAAGAGTCAAGCTTATTGGTCAGAGCAGTGCCCCTGTAGCTGTATATGACCTTTGACCTCAGGGAAAACAAGGGCCATAGACACCTCTGTACTGAGAGGAAAAGGTCAGACCTTCTGTGGAGTCATTCTCTGAAGTCCGCAACAGCAAAGGTCAAGAGGTTGGCCTCTGCCTTGGCAGGGTGACCCCCCGTGATAGGCCACTTGACCCCGCTTACTGTGGAGTCCACTGGGGCCCAACCACCTCTTGGCCACTACGGAGTGCCACTGACAAATGAGGTCAGGCCAGAAGAGAGAGATTTATGTCTCTATACACACTTACAAACACACACACACACACACACACACACACACACACACACACACACACACACACACACACACACACACACATAATAGGCTCCAGCTTTGTGGAGTGCAGAGGTGTAACCAACTACTAATACAGCAAACTATGAGAGAATATGTGTGTGTAAGAGTAATGGCTCCACTGTGAGTACAGGAAACAGAAGTAAACAGGATTTAAAGGTACAGATCACCCAAATTACTCACTATCACGTCGTTCCAAAGCTTACGTTCTTCTATGGAGCACAAATGAACATATTTTAAAGAACATATTCATGAAAAATACAAATAGTGAATATTGGGCTTTCAAGCTCTAAAATAATGGAAAATTGTACCCTAAACGTTTTGTAAGCCTGGGTTATACAACTCATACACTATATTTTAAGTATTTTGATGCTGTTCTACAGCTTTGTGTGATGAAAGGCCTTCATTCAGCTTTCTTCATATGCAACCATTCAAATATGGTTGTGGCTAGAAGGGACACAGCTAAAACCGGAAGCTAACAATACATTTCATTTTCTATCTACTAGATTGTGTTTTATTAATGTCTACACCTACCCCAACCCTAAACCTACTCCTTACATTAATGCAAAAACAGTAATTATTGTTGTACAGTGTGACAAAAATTACGCTATATTGATGTGCACACGCCCAGTAGATTAATCTGTACACCATCTAGCCTTAACCTTAAAATAAGGCATCTTTAGATGCAACACGTCAGGTTTGTCAAATAAATAAGTAAAATGTGTTACACCAAATACACAAAATAATGATCTTTAAAAAAGCATCATATGACCCCTTTAAAGGGATAGTTCACCAAATATGAAAATTATCACATCATTTAATCACCCTCATTTAATTCCAGACCTGTGTGACATTCTTTCTTCTGTGTAACCCAAAAGAAGATGTTCATGTAAAATACAATTTTCAGTTTTTTACATATAATAAAAGTAAAGGGCTTTTAAGCTCATAAATTAACGAAAAAAAGCTCCCTAAAAGTTTTGTGAAACTTGTAAATACAACTTAAACACTATATTTCAAGTATTTTGATGCTATACTATAGCTTTGCGTGATGAAAAGCAACCATTTGAATATGGCGTCTTTAGATGCAACATATCAGGTTTGTTACATACATGAACCAAGTTCAAATATTTCCCAAAAATGTACAATTATTATTATTTTCATGCGTACAATGGAAGTCGATGGTAACCAAAACAGTCTGGAAACTACTTTTCTGAAACATTTACGGTGCTTCATTGGAGCTCAACAGACCCAGTCTTCATTCATATGCATCACAGGGAAAAGCGGCTAGCACATTCTCTCTTTTTTTCATTTTCTACAGAAAAAAGAAAGTCTGGAGCAAAGTGAGGGTGCTTAAATGACAACAAATGATGTTCATTTTTGGTGAATCATTCCTTTAAGGTGTCTGGAGCTAATTTTTCGACAACATTCTAAAATCTTGTTCGAGATCCAGCAGAACAAAAGCCAAAATTTCCATAAATAAAAACACGCCTTTAAAGGGACTATAGCTAATTTTTCAACATATTTCCAACATCTAGTTCGAGTTCCAACAGAGCCTCAGCCACAGGGCCGGAGTGGGACTCATTTTCAGCCCTGGAGTTTCATGCCTTAGACCGGCCCACTTTGTTTTGTTTTTTTTGTTTTTTAATGGCCTTTTCAGTGCCACCTTTGCGCTTTCTATTATACATTTTTTATCTATTATTTTTTGCTGGCATATCTCCAACAATGACTCTTTTTTTTTTTGAGCAAGATTCCGCTGTCAGGGGAGTCAAAAGATAATTACACCATCATTGCCAATTAACATTAGAAATGGAAAATAAGGGACAATTGGGATTCTTTATCTTATCTAATCAAGCATTTTTTTTTTAAACAATGGCACTTAAAGTTTTGATCTAAAATATGATTGCAACTATAGCCTTTGAATGATTGAAAATGCATATTTTTCAATTAAAGAAAACTTAAGAGAGTGTGGGCCGCTTCTGGTGCTTGGATTTTTACTTCAATAATGAGGTCCAAGTTTAAGAATAGCCTAAGCAAGAATTATTATTATATTAAAGTATTATTATTATTAATTTTTTTGTAATGCATTTCCCCTCCCCTCTTTATTTAACAGCATGAACTTACAATGAAAGACGTCTTCCCTCAGGTAGATTAAATGTTTTCCTGCCGTGCTGGATGTTGGGCTCATGATCAATAAGTTGTTTGCATTCGCCCAAACTGGTTTTGTAAAATAAAAAAGCGGACGGTGAAGGGTGCAGTTAGCGCGAGTCCCGCTGGCTGTGAATTCCGCTTGGTCTTAAAGCCTTCCTTAAACGCCTATGTTCACAAATAAAACAACGATTTGCGCAAAAAGAATGATTTGTTATCTCAGTCTATTTTAGTTATCAATTGAGAATTTGTTACTGATATGATCTGGTGAAAATAATAATATGGCCAGCGAGAAAATAGATAAAAAGAGTGGGGCTGCAATGAGTGCAGGCAGCCTAGAAACAGCATAGTTCAACCCAGTGGCATGACAACACCGGCCCTGGCAGCCAAGGCCCACCGGGAATCCTCCCGGTGCTCCCGATTTGCCAATCTGGGCCTGCTCAGCCAACATTTCTGTAAATAAAAACTTGGAGTGAGTGAAAGTATACTGGTGATGCTCTCTCCATCAGGCACATACCTGAGCTCAAGGTCAGAGTAGTCTGGATCTGGAATCACAACAACAACAGCACATCTCAAATACAAAAAACACACACATGTACACATTCCAGTTTGCAAAATTAGCGGCTAGGTAGCAAATGAACAATAGCTGTCCCACTCTAGCCACGTTCGCTCTATTATTTATTCTTTTTAGTCCTGCTAAGAAACATATAAATAAATAAATATACACACATATCAATCTATCTCCATCTTCCTCGGGCTCTTCATCTCTTTAAAGTGATGCTGTGGGCTTTTACCGGAATGGTGCTCGGGCACAGGGATCATTTATAACCGAGCGGCGGTGCTAATGCAGCTTCCGCAGCTTGCACAATGTTTTATTCATGGGCTTTTATTATTAGGGCCCCACTTAAAAAGGTGAGCCTCCACTCGGGCCTAGCCGGTCCTCCTCACCCCACGTATCTATCACCCTGACAAGAGCATCTTCCTCTGGAAGTCTCTCAGAAAACTTCAAACAGAGACGCTATTGATTTTTTTTTGCCCAGCCCTCCTCCTCCTCCTTCTCTCCCCACACCTCCATCACTACCCTCCACCTGGCCACCAGCATACATCTTGTCTGAGAGTTTGAAAAGAGAAAGAAAGGGAGTTCTGGACCTGGCAAAATGAAGGCTAAGATGGCAGGAAAGTTTGGCTGTTGTTTGTTGTTGTGTGTCTGACCTCAATGGGAACTCAGAAGCGCAAAGGCAAAGGCGGGACACATGAATTTAAATTTGACAAATTGAGAGACTGAGCTGCATTCAAGAAATGATATCAGTCTACTCAAAGACATGCCCTCACATGAATAAATGAACTTTTGAGTTATCATATATACAGGCTTCGGTAGTAAAATAATACTTAGGGTGAGTTAACTGGAGAGTTTTATCATACATCCATGACAGTTTCACAAAAAAAATAAAAAAAAAAATAAAAAAATTTTATAAAATAAAATAGGCCTAAATGTATTTAATAAAATTGAAAAATAAAAATATAAAAATATTTGATATAATAAAATGATTAATAAGATAGTTCATTTATAACACAAGATTCAGACTTACAGAGTCACTTTGCAGAAGCTACAAATGCAGAAATGCCACATGCATACCCCTCATTCTTCAAAAGAAAGAACTGTAGCTAATGCCTGGCACACGCACAATTAAAAATGCAATTAATGATACAGCTAGAGGTCTATTCAGACAAAGAGAGGACACAATATCTTCTTTGTGAAGACTTCAGCTTTTGCCAGCAGCGGAAAGTACCCTTGTAATGCTTGTAATGCAGTCTTTATTCAATCTGAGAGATAGGCAAACTGTTGTTTCTTTTGGTTGCATTTCCTGCAAGACACCACTGATTATTGCTCTTTATCTTTTAAGCTATTGGTCAAAACATTACAATGTATAATTCTTGGACTTTTGACTGCACAATTTGTGTTTCCATTACTTTTCCATATCAATATTTGATTCAATCACTTCACTATTATTAATATTTTCTAGCACAATGAGGGTTAATGAGGACAAAATGACACCAAGGAAGAGGAGTGAAATGTTTAAATTAACTTTTTTCCTGATCTGGATCGACAGAGAGATTGAGATATTTATCTTTATTTTCCATTTCGCTGAGCTTAGACAAGTCTGCTAGTTTGTTGGTTATTTTCTCCCTCCTCCCCTAAAGAAAGCTAAACAAAATAAAACCCAGACAGACTGATAAAAAGGTGAACTATTATAAACTTCCGTTCTCATTTATGAGATGCTAATGTCTTATGGACACGCTACTGTACTTCTGTGTCTAATCAAACGTACCTACCACAACAACAGCTTGCCTTGAGATAATGGATCAATCTTTTGCTTGTTCAGGTACAACACTATTTTATTCAGAAAGCAATTCTTAGTCCTACAGTGACGCAATTCGAAAAGCATTTCTGTAACCTCAGTTACAACTTCCCACTGTGCAGTATGAGGGTTTGTGTGGGTAAGGCCGGTTCTGCCAAGGTAGTGAGAATACTAGACTTGGTTAAAAAAAATACTAGCAAGTTTCACTAACAAGTCCCTATTCTACAATTTAGTTTTTGTTGCATGTAAACAGATTTAAGATTGAGAAAACACACTATACACTGGACAAAATTCTGCTGTTTTTAGAGAAAAACAAATGGCAGCTGTTGTAGCTAGAATATTTCAGTGAAAATACAGTAAATGTGCAAATATTTACAGAAAAAACTGTACATTTTACAGTTTAAAACTCTAATTTCAGAAAGAAAAATAAATAAATAAATAAACAGGTAAATCCAACAGCGCTCAAGTTTTGTACCTTAAACATATACTGACATCTACCAATATGTATATATGTATGTATATTTGTGTGGGTGGGTACATAATGTAAACATAAATACATGGTGTCATCATACTCAAAACCATGAAATCTGTATCATTTCAAATCATTTCAGACATTTCAAATAATAAAAATATGTACAGTGAACTTCCTCAGATAACAAACTGTTCCTGCTACATTGTACTGTTAATTATCTGGAATAAAAAGGCATCTGCTAAATAAAGTGTATTATGAGTTTGGATTTAAACAAATTTAGTTTGTTCTTAACAATTGATTTAATTATTGCTCCTTTTAGAGTTTCTTTTTTTTTTTAGCAGTTTTTCATCAAAAGCCACAGAAACCAAATTAATTTTCTACACGTCTGCTAGAATGTCTTTACCACGGAAAACATACTTTTCCTTTTTTTTCCACTGTACCACTAGTGCTGTTGTTCACCTCCAAAACACACCGCCTCCGGCACCTTTCCACTTTCAGCATTTGCGCGCCGCATCTGTTTTTTCTGCATTTGTTTACCAGGATGACAATCTTTAGTCTCTTGTCTCTCACTTTGGAATGCGGAGGAAGTGTTTATAGACCTGTGCTTCTCGCAACTGGCGGCAAGCACCCCTACAGGAGCATAAATTAGCGCCCGTGCCAGCAATGCAGCCGTCCCTGGGACCCCAGCGAGAGGTATCAATATGGGGCGTAAAGCAAGCTGCAACCCTGATTGTGGCAGGCCAAATGTTCCGACAGAGATGTAACCTTTTACAGCTGTTAAACCTTCCCACCCCACCACCTCCCCATATTATCACACCAACACAATCTTTTTTCTCTCACACGTTTTCTCTTCCTCACTTTCTTCCAACATTTCCTCGTCTCCCATCTCATATGCAGGCCCCCTCCGCATCTGATTAACTGTATGAAAATTTGATGCAAGACAAAAACAAGAAAAAAAAACAAAGGTGAGAATGTAGACAAAAGAAAGAAAGGAGGAGGAGAGGGGAGAACAAAACACATGCGACACAACAAATGCAAACCCATTAATATTTAATTCTAATTGAAATATTCATATGTATTGCCGTGCTGAGACCTTTCATCAGTCCTTTGAGGGGTGGGGCACATGGGGTAAAGGGCCGAGAGGTGGGCTGGGTATTCCACTACAGTGGGTTTCAACTCCCAAATGTCAACCTGATGTAGCACGACAGGGTAGAAAACAAATACCCAGGAGCTCCAACTAATTGCAAGTCAAAATTCAGTTATCAAACCCCTATTTCACTAAAATAGGCCAATATTACATAGTTTTTTTGTTAACCGAGAAAGATAGTGGGTTATGTACACAAAATAAATAAATAAAAATAAATCTTGCTCGCATTGCATTCAACTACTTTAAGTGAGCTAAAGTTAATCAAAACAGGAATATGAATGTGCACACGAGTTTGCAGTATATTAAGTGTGATGAAAAAACGTGTACCGTGAAATAATAAGGAACATCTTTCTATTGATCTGAACATAATATGGCTGAACTCAAAATATAATGCTTCCAATGTAATCTGATTCATGAACAAAAACATTAATTGTAATTTTTTTAATTGTTTAAATTTAATTATTTTATTTTATTGTATTATATTGTATTTATTTATTTAGTTTTATTTTATTTATTTATTGTCTGTTTTTATTTAGTCAGAACACATTACATTGATCAAAAGTAATTTATAGATTTTTATTTCAAATAAATGCAGTTCCCTTTCAGTCGGTCACTCTCGACGTCACGACGGAGGACCGACGAAATTGGGATCTCGCTTAGAGGGACCAATCTACTTCGAATGTAAACTAAACGAGCCAATGCACATTGGCATGCAATTATTGCATCCAGCTGCTGCTGATCACAGTGTGAGTATAAGTAGGCAGCAGGTGCAACGCATATTCAGCTTTTCGCTTCGGAGACGAGCGATCACATCGTTCTGCTCCTGACTACTCTACTGAGAGAAAAGACTGAACGAGTTCAGCACGCTCTTGAAGAGCTCTTCGTGTTGGTGGACGGCTTTTCAGCGGTGGTGGTTTCCCGTGTCGAGTGGGTTGCACACATCAGGCTGCACTACCCCCTGTTTGTGTTGCAGATGTTCATCTCCCCTGTGCGCCTCAGCATGCTAAAAGAGCTTTTTCCCCTATAAGAGCAATTTCGGGTGCGTCTTTTTAAAGACGACGTTGCTTGGCAAACTTGACGTTACGTCTTTATAAATACGATGTGGGTCTTGCTATAGACAACGTATCACCCCTATCTGGATGCGGTCGTTACCTGGCGCTGGGTGATGGTCACGATCGCTGCCTCTCGTGCCTGGGCATGAAGCACGCTGAGGTGGCTTTCGTGGATGGCTCATGCTCCCATTGCGGAGGTGTAACCATCTCGGAGTTGCGGACCGGACTCCGTTACCTGCAAGGGGGCGAAGTGCCCGTGCCACGGCCCAGATCTAGGGTTCCTCTGGTGGCAGACTGGTGGCGGACTGGTCTTACGGTCACGGTGAGGAATTCCCCTAAGAGAGAAAGGGGATGCCCAAGCCCGCCGGCACTTCGAAACCAGCGGAGCTCTCAGGAAGAGCGGGCTGGACCCTTCCGGGGGGTACCACCTGTTTCTTCCGAGGCTCCCCCCGACGATCGGATGTCGATTGCAGCATCGGAGGGTGAGCCAGAGCTTTCTGGAGAGGACGATTCGGCTGCGCTGCTCTCCTCCGGGACCGTAGCAATGCCTGGATCGGATCCAGAAATAATGGCTATGCTTTCCCGGGCCGCCGTAGGGGTAGGGCTCAAGTGAAGACTTTCACCGTGTCCTGAGCCCTCAGGGTTGCACGATTGGTACTTGGAGTGGTCTGCGCTGGTTCTCAGCGCCCCACCTCGGTGCCTTTCTTCCCGGAGGTGCATGAGGAGCTCAACAGGTCGTGGATGGCACCTTTATACTGCCGGAAACTGATTAGTTGGATCCTCCTCCCTCACCACCCTTAATGGTGGGGCAGCTAGGGGGTTACAAGGGTCCCCCCGGTGGAGCGGTCGGTTGCGATGCAGTTGTGTCCTAATACCGCCTCCAACCGGCAGGGAGAACCGTGCCTCCCCTCCCGGGTCTGTAGGTACTCGACTGGCCAGCGATGCCTATACGACCGGTGGAGAAGCTGCCTCCGCCTTACATGCTACGGCGTGATTGCAAGTGCACCAGGCCAAGGCACTGAGGGACTTGCACGAGGGTGGTCACGACCCGGAAGTTCAGAGAGAACTCCGCACCGCGGCGGACCTCGCGCCACGAGCGACGACGGTTATGGCGCGGTCTCTGGGTCGTGTGATGTCCACTATGGTGGTCCGGGAGCGCCAATTCTGGCTGTGACTGGCTGACATGCGCGAGGCGAACAAGACACGATTCTTGAACGTCCCCGTGTCCCAGGCCGGCCTGTCGGTGACACGGTGGAGAACTTGCCCAGCAGTTCTCCGCTGACCAAAGCAGACTGAGACCATCAGGTACATCCTGCCGGCGTACAGCTGCTGCCGTAGCTGAGGGCGGCCCCCCTGCCACCGCCAAACAAGAGCAGAGCTCCTGCAGCCTCCAGCAAAGCTGTGCCGTGGAGCCGGTCGCAGGGCAGCCGCCCCGCCCATCAGTTTCCACAAAAATATTAAGCGTTACAAATGTTTTCAACACTGATATTAATAAGAAATGTTTCTTGAGCACCAAATCATATTTCTAAACTGGAGTAATGGCTCTAATACATATATATATATGAAGGGGTGGACAGAAAATTTTTATTACATCATGGTAAACACTAGTACAAACACAAGTAAAGTAGTAACAAGGAAAATAAACATTTACTATGATTTATGTCACTACTTACTTAGTTTCATACTATAAAACACAATGCCTCAACATTTCAGCAGAACATGAGCAAGTCAAATGATTTGAATTGTGGAGTAGTGTGTCAGTAGTTAATCAGGCTGTGATTATGTGCTGCTACTGTATAGACACAGACCAAGGTTATTAATGATGAGCAGATGGAAAGTAAACAAAAGAGGCGAATTACATTGTCATTTATAACAAATGTGGCAGGATCTCATATAGGCTTTGAGTTCCCCTCTGTGGCGTTATACTCGACGTGTCTACCCATGGTCCCCTGAGGTGGACTAACTGTATGAGGTAAACGCATCAGGAAAAATCAATGCCTCTTCTTGCTTTAAGTGCTCAATATTTTTTGTTTCTCATTCCGTAACCTTAATTCGATGCACCAATCAAAGGTAACGTCATGTCTAATTTTGTCCCTGGGACACTTGTTAGTGTTGTGACCTCATCCCAGAGAGGGGGGCAAGGGGGCCATCACTCCCGTTTGACCTCCCCTCCCTTTCTCCACCCCAGTCCCGACTCTCCTGCGAGTCAAGGACGAGAGTAATTGACATGAAACTTTCAAAAATGAGTTTGGCCACGTGTGCCACTTACGGATGGGCTTCCCACCACTCCGCTGGGATCATCTGTTACTCAGCCCTGATTGGCCCTGACAAAACAATACCTTAAAAACTCACCAAAGTAAATTATGGGCTTGGTAAATGGCCAGGGGGGAACGGCGGCCGGGGCCCCGGAGCTTTGGCACACTGCCAGGCGCAAAACAAAGTAATATGCTTTTGATATTAATAACTGAGATGATATTGATCCACGCCGTGGCAGAGCCCTCGGCGGACCATCTGAGAACGGCCCGAGGATGGCTCCTTGAGGCACTTCCACTCTCCCTGCTGAAAGCCACTTCTCCAGTGGGGCCATTTCATTCGAGTGTCTTTAATTACATGAAATGGATTCCACGGAAAAGGAAGAAACTGTTTGGGGCGGGGTGGAGAGAGGAAAGCACATAAGGGAGAGAAGTGTGCTGGGGGAAGTCACTTCAGCTTCCAGCATCACTGCACTGTCAACGATCGTGTCCATCTCATCTGCTTTCTTTTTGTTATAATAGATTTTTGCCTCTGCACTCAATAATGCAATGCCCCGTGTTTACAAATGGATAGAAAGAAGGAAAGAAGGAAGAGAAAGGGCAACAGGCAGCAGGGAGACATCAAGGGCATGTTGAAACAGAGAAGGGGAAAAAAGCAGCCTGGTTATTGCCTCTGTTAAACAAAAATACATTTTATATATATATATATTCATTGGGTTCAAATCCTCAAATTCTGGCTATATATATATATAAAAAATATTATTAATATTACACAATATATATAATTAACATTAGCAAAATTGTTATGAAAGTTGGTGTTGGAACTAAAAATAAAATACAAGACTTTGAATAAAATACAAGACTTTGTGACTTTTTCCTATATATACTATGTAGAACATGCCTTTTTCTGTATACATCTTTCTTGTTTCACATGAAAAAGTTACACAAAGTCTTAAGTGACACAAGAGTGAGTCATTTTTCAGTTTAAAGCGAAAGACAGAACACGTGATTGGACTGAATGTATTTAGACATGAGAATGCATGATTTCTGACACCATGTATCACATTTTACAAACTTTTAACTACAATAATTATGCAGCTTAATTATCAAAGATGCAGTACATAGTGTATTGTGAAGCTGAATTCACAAGATGCTCCACTCAAAAATTGCGTGACACTTTTTTACCTTTGAGAGTTTACACGAAGCAGTCCTTCCAAAGAGAGTGATTTTTACACAAGAGCAGGCGAGAAGACAACCATGATTACAACAGGCTGTGTAGTCCACAAGCAATGAGAGAATGTTGAGATATATGGTCCATGGAATGGTTCTATTAATTCTCCTGCTGTATACAAAGGCTAATTCCTCATAATGTAAATAGACTGTGTTTGCATTAAATAATTAGCAAAGTCTTGCTAACTGTTTAACAGTGGTAAGAGAAAAGATGTGACTCACTCCAGACAGCAAAAGCTACAGCCAAGCTCTCTGCTCTTTCTTCCTTTTCCCTCTATTGTATGAGAGAATGCTTTGTTCCATAATTTACGTTTTCATATTAATCATGTTTGTACTGTCCTAATGAAAGATAATAGATAGAACACAGCACACAACACATTTGGAGAACGTTTTCATATAATTTAACGTTAGCATTGTCATTAACAGACACAGACATGGCTTACTAAAGCAACGGTAGTGGAACAAAATGACCTGGAGTCTAAACAAAAACATGAATGAAAGGTCTAATGGTGATCAGCCCACTCTAACAAACTAGCATTGTGTTCAGTGTCTTATTTTGGCTCCTTATTTGTTCAGTTCATCTAAATATTACGTACAATACGGAAGTATTGACAAGCATATAAAACACAAAAGCATTTGCGCATACACACAGCCTTGGAAGGGGTAAAATCTTTACACTGTAAAGACATATGTTATGTAAATAACTTATACATCTAAACATGTGTATATATATGTACAGTAGTCAACATTTGAAGTGGATCAAAACCTTTCATCAAAGTTGTCCTAAAACCTAAAACCAAAATGCGTTCTTGTCTTAGGACAACTTTAATGAACATTTTTGATCCAATTCAAATGTTGACTACTGTATATATATATATATATATATATATATACACACACATCTATATTTATTTAAACTCATTGATTAAACTAACCAATTAATTCCATTTTATAACATTCTATTGACCTAAAACATATGAACCTAAAACGAAGTTTAAGAATCTGCCAATTCATTAAATGTTAATCTTAGTGTCTATACAAAGGAACATAAATGTATGTGCGCTAGAACAACACTTTATCTACAAATTCTAACAATTATGAACGATGAGATCGCAGTGAAGGAAGCCATTCATAGGGAAAAGTGCAAATACTGTGACGCTTTCAACACTGTTCTGAACAATGGCATACAGGTGTGTTTGGAAAACTATTTTTGAATTTGGGTGTAGTAGAAAAAGCACACTGCAGCTTTAAGGGTCAAATTCTAAAGCACAAAAGGTAGCATATATATTAGCAGGCATAAAATCATCCATCCATCCAATACTATCAAGACTTATTCAACCCAGCATCAGCACCTTCCACTTCTACTACCGCACAACCTACAAGACCAAAAGAGAGAGAGAAGGGTTGTGGGGGGCAACTTGTATGTGTGTGTGTGTGTGCTGTGACTATAAGTGAGTATGTACAGAAATAACATTTGTTTTGCCTTCAGTCACATCATGCAAACTCACACATACACATAAACAAACCTTGTGATACTTTCCAATATATGCAGACAGAATTATTATGTAAAGCAACAGAAGTCCTCCCAAGCCAAGAAAAAGCACAAATCTAAATAAATAAAGGAAGAAATCAAGGTGCTTTTCGTTGTGTAGACATTAAATATTGAGTTGCTGATGAGCTGGAAGGTGTGTGTAAATGTTAAATAATAGAGAGGCTGGATGCATCTGGTTGAGGGGCTATAGAGGCCTGATTCCTGCCTCCATCTAATGCATTATTAAGGGTTTGTGTGGGATGGGGGGCAAACAGTAGGCAGGTAGGTGAGGATGGCAGGAGGGGGGTCAGAGGAAGAGTAAAGAGGTTTCCCCATCTCGCTCATATACAAGAAAGTCTGATATACTAATCACATGCCTCGCCTCATATACGACGACAGATGAAGCAGAAAACAAAGTGGGCATGCCAGGAGGGGTGGGGGGCTCAGGGTCGAGTCAAGAGGTTTCCCCGTCTCGCTCATATACCAGAAAGTCTGATATACTAATCACATGCCTCGCCTCATATATTAAGAGTGACGTGCAGGTTTGTGTACTTGAGGCACGGCAACAGACTCTTGCAGACTGAATTTTCAACAGTTTTACTGAGCTAATTTTTTCTTTTTTCTTTTTCTTTACAATTGTTGCTTGTCAGGTTGTATGATATGACCCATGTGAGGTCTGGAGTAAAGTCCACAGGAAGACTGTGGGACAATAAAGGTCACTTATTATTGTATATGATGATATACTGTACATATTACCTACACTGTCATAAAAAATGTGAAGAGAAAAATGTGCACCTTCAGCTTGTCATCAGGCCAACATATTGTACTGTGTACAAAAAGTAATAATAGTAGTAATAAAAAACTAAAATTAAAATGAATAAATAAAAAATAAAATGTGTACAAAAAGGTACAAAGGTGGGCACTGCCTCAGTGACTATATAAAAGTAAAGCTAAATTTGTGCACATTTTATAATTTTTTGTACACAGTTTAATATTTTGGGCTTAATGTTGACTGGAAGTTTTATTACTCGCATCCTGACATAAAAAAATAATAATAATTTACAAATGTGAATTTCAATTGAACTGACCACACCCCACAGGAAGCTGAATTGGAATGACAGGAAGAGGAAAATACTGAATATACAATGGACTAGTGGCCACCACAACTTCAGGTGTAGCTCAGTGTATGAAAATTGTCAAAAAACGAGGGAAAAAATTAAATCTTTTGAAAGTGTCAAACAACAGGACAAAGCAATATTGATGCGATCCACCTTAAAGGTATTTTAAGCTTCTGGAACTCTAAAACTTACTAAAATGTTATATTATATTATAAAATATTATCTTTACTATAGTTAATAATATACTATAGTACAATGTAATATTATTAGTTGTGATTGTCAGTTATTAAAAATATAACAAAATGGTTGCTACTACTACAGTTTGTTAAGCGAACACCAAACTGAAAGCTCACGATTTTAGCAGAAGCAGTTTGACTTTGAAATTTTACTTTTTATTATTTTTGTTTGTCTTGACAAGTTTTTGGTTAAAAATTACACTTACTGGGCCTCATTTATCAATCTAACGTAGAAACGAGCGCAGATCTGTGCGCACAAATCAACTTACGACAGAGTTCACGTGTGATAGCCTATACTTGTTGCACAGTGTTTTTCCCCCCTTTTGTTAATCTTTTAATTATATTATAGCCTATTATATATTTTGTGTGATCCTATTGATTTGATTCCTTTTATAAACTTAATTTCTGTTTTTCTCCTTTCACAGAAGCGCTGCAGGTGCATGATGCGACGATTGAATCCTCACGGTCGTTTATGCTGCCATTCGCGCATATAAAGCTAAAGACCTGTATAAAACAACACCAAAAAATACATTCTAATCTTACTGATTAACGATCGACTAATGAGCTTCGTTTGACGGTCAGGAATATAAAAATGAACAAAATGCTGTCAATCTACAATTCTCCACCGTATTTACTATGCTGCGCGCAAGTTCAGGTAACTCAAAAACTTGCGTACACGAGCTGAGACCAGACGTGAGATTTGATCGTAGCCACCGCTCACGTCCATATTGATAAATTCCAAATTTTGCGTTGAAACGACCGTACGCTCAATTTTCTGTCGTACGTTCGTTTCGTAAATGAGGCCCAGTGGGTTTATATTTCTTTGGAATTTTTATTAATTTTACTTCCCTATTGTACTTCCTTACACTTACATTTGGAAATTATAATTTGCATCCTGTTTGATATAGCAAAACCAGCAACTGAATTTAAAAAGCATTCTCAATTCAATTAAATTCTGAATGATGCACACTGCTGGAAAGAGATAGAGGGGGAAAATACATCCATTTAAAATAAGGAATTAAAAGTGTGCTTATAGGTTTCAGGTTCCGAAAACAGTGGTGACACTCATTTAGATAGCACTGGTTATGAGTTCAAAAACATTAGAGAATGTACTAGAAGCCGGCAGTGACTAAGAAGGACACAAGTGGGGAAGAAATTTGTGGTGTAGCTAAATAAATAAATAAATGTTGAAAAAGTGGTGCATTTGATGTTGCTTGTGCTGCCTTGGGCCTACTCAACACAAAGGAGCATGGAGGCGGGTGTTTAGGGGGAGCGTCCCCCTGAAGAGGTATGCTGAAACGGGGCGTAGGAAGAGGGAGGTGGGGCATCAGTGTTTACAGGATGGCAGTAGAACTTGCTGCTGTCCCCATGGTGGAGATGGCAGTAAAGAAACTGAGTGAGGGAGGAGCATTAGACACTGGAAAGTCCCTCAGCAGCAGGAGAACTGCTTGAAGTTTCTTGTGAGGACACAGTAAAACACAGACACAAATAAACTCAGAGACAGAAGTCGCAGCTGCCATCATAGTTCTGCGATTCACTGTGAAGTGTCTTTATCAAATGTCATTCAAGTATACAGATGCCAATCAGCCGTTAAAGGGCTAGTTCACCCAAAAATTTAAATTAGGCTGTGTTTTACTAACCCCAGAGCCATCCTAGGTGTATATGACTCTTTGATGAATATGATTCTTTCAGACGAATCCGGGGGATGAACAAAGGCCTCCTGTAGCAAATCGATGGCAGTAAAGAAACTGAGTGAGGGAGGAGCATTAGACACTGGAAAGTCCCTCAGCAGCAGGAGAACTGCTTGAAGTTTCTTGTGAGGACACAGTAAAACACAGACACAAATAAACTCAGAGACAGAAGTCGCAGCTGCCATCATAGTTCTGCGATTCACTGTGAAGTGTCTTTATCAAATGTCATTCAAGTATACAGATGCCAATCAGCCGTTAAAGGGCTAGTTCACCCAAAAATTTAAATTAGGCTGTGTTTTACTAACCCCAGAGCCATCCTAGGTGTATATGACTCTTTGATGAATATGATTCTTTCAGACGAATCCGGGGGATGAACAAAGGCCTCCTGTAGCAAATCGATGCGTTTTTGTAAGAAAAATATCCGTATTCAAAACTTAATAATCCCTTTAATCTAGCTTGCGCTCACTGTTGTAAATGGAAGCAGCTGACTGACCTCAGCGCAGCGCAGCGCTGACCTCATACGTCATCAGTAGCCAGTAACCTCATAGTCACCAGTAGCTGCTTCCGTGTACAACTGTTGGCGCAAGCTACATTAAAGTGATTATTACATTTTGAATATGGATATTTTTCTTACAAAAACGCATCAATTCGCTACAGGAGGCCTTTGTTCACGCCCCGGAGCTGTGTGAGACTTTTTTTTTTAATGGATGGGCGCTTTTTATTTAACTTCTTTTGGACTGATGCATACAACACCCGCTGAGTGGTATTTAACAGCTTGAAAGATCAAAGACAATTTTTTATATAACTCTGACTGGATTCGTCTCTGAAAGAAGAAAGTCATATACATCTAGGATAATTTTCATTTTTGGGTGAACTAACACTTTAACCTCTGAGAACCTCTGGTTCTCAAATGGATTTGCTTCAAGATCCAACTTTTGCAATGGGCATCAAGAGACTAAATAATATAATATAATATAATATAATATAATATAATATAATATAATATAATAATATAAATCAATATCTGTAGCTAACCATTATTTTCTGGATCATATTTAGATTTTGTATTTGCATTTCACATTCAATAAAAAATTACTTTTATAACAAAATACACTTTACCCCTGGCTTTTCATCATTTTTTCTTCTTCTACTTTCTTTTCATTCCTTTTTTACTCTTTTGTTAATATTACTCAGCACCAAAACATAAAAAGAGAAAACCATAAATAAACAATAAGAAAATAAATCAGTATCAATATAAGTACATCTCTAAAGAGAAAAAAAATCATATATTCATTTAATGCACTTACAATTCCAGCTATTTAGCACAGTTTTATTCAAAGTTTTCAAGGATCAATCAATGGTATATATGACATTCACTCAGCGTTGGACAGTATACAAACTTATATGTAGAAGGAAAGAAGCTGCATCAGTTTCTGCTTAGCAAAACATGGGAAATTCTTGACGATATAGTGAAGTTAAATACATTCACATAAACCTTCTCTTACTCAAAGTGGGAGTTCATTTATCAACCAGTTAACCTTTCGGTTCCCCGGCAGCAGAATAATAAGAAAAAGACTACAAGCATCTTGGCACATATCTCGGTATCTTCACAGTAGCCTGCAATAGCTTTTAGCTGAAGGCCTGGTGGTAGTAGAGAGATGCTCTGGTGGGATATCTGCTGTGTGAGGGGGATTTAATCTGTTCCTGCCTACAGCTTGGGGCTTCTCTGAATAATGGAAGACATATTTGGGTGGTGGAAAAGGTTTCATGAGGAGCAACTCTATGAATATTAGCCTAAAACTCTAATGCTAGCTAGTTCTCAGGTGCTTTGTGGGGAGATAGATGTCGATACATTAGAGTACCAACAGTATGGCACAAATTAAAAGCCGCAGTGTGTAACTCCTCCACCTCAAGTGCCACCAAACAAAGCGTTTCCTAAACATTTTCTTCGTCTTCCATTGTTCGCCCAAACATACGCTGTTGGTTGCGTCACATACACTATGTCAGCCTGCTTAAACAAACAGCAATGTTTTGATAGCACCACAAAGTCACAGTATTTACACTTCCAAACAAAATCAACCCACTTACTTACTGCGAGCATCCGAGAAAGTATCTTAACATCCGAAAAAAAATTACACACATTGGTTTTAACAGCACAACATACAGGACACCTTGAAAACAGTCAAATGTAGAATCAAATACAGCTGTTGTGCTATTCCTCTCTGCTAATGGGAGTCAATTAACAAGAACAATCGCTAAAAGAAAGTTTATTGTGCCGCATCTGTTCCGAAACCTCTCTCACAATTCCATGCTCTTTGAAAAACTAGCTAATTTGTTTTTCGGCAGATATGGTAGTGTAATTTAGTAGTTTTGCTCTCGAGCTTGCTGCAAAATCGTTGCTCGCTGGGCCCTGTCACATGCGCGACAGCCAATGAGACCACAGCATGCACCGCTAACAAGTGCACATGGAGGTCAGGGAGTCGGAGAATATTTATAGGGTTATTACCTACCTTCTCTCCCCTCTTCCAGAAGGTGAAATAAAACTTTGCATACAACCTTGCAAACCTCACACTTCCCCACCTTAGCCGCATCTCTTGCGTGTTATAAACAAGAGTTGCTTTGAATAATCCTCTCGTTTGTGTGTGTGTGTGTGTGTGTAAGGTGAGGTGAAGTGTTGATGAGTAGACGGAAGCCAATACGAAGGAGAAGAGGAACACATATGCCTAAGCAAAAACCACCATGCAAAAAAATCTGCATGGTATCGAGAAGTGTAAAACATGACTGTGGGTCAAAAACGGCTAGAAAAGAACCAATCCGGGACAGATAACGCTCAGTCGGGAGTTGGGAGAGTCCGTACTCGTTCGGACAGCACCGTAGCCTATATCCGCAGGAGCTTCCCCGGGGGTGATTGAAGTTGCTGACATTTTAAGGCTATTGGAAACAAAAGCTAATAGGCAGTGCAGTGTGCCTAAATAATATAATATAATATAATATAATATAATATAATATAATAATATAAATCAATATCTGTAGCTAACCATTATTTTCTGGATCATATTTAGATTTTGTATTTGCATTTCACATTCAATAAAAAATTACTTTTATAACAAAATACACTTTACCCCCGGCTTTTCATCATTTTTTCTTCTTCTACTTTCTTTTCATTCCTTTTTTACTCTTTTGTTAATATTACTCAGCACCAAAACATAAAAAGAGAAAACCATAAATAAACAATAAGAAAATAAATCAGTATCAATATAAGTACATCTCTAAAGAGAAAAAAAATCATATATTCATTTAATGCACTTACAATTCCAGCTATTTAGCACAGTTTTATTCAAAGTTTTCAAGGATCAATCAATGGTATATATGACATTCACTCAGCGTTGGACAGTATACAAACTTATATGTAGAAGGAAAGAAGCTGCATCAGTTTCTGCTTAGCAAAACATGGGAAATTCTTGACGATATAGTGAAGTTAAATACATTCACATAAACCTTCTCTTACTCAAAGTGGGAGTTCATTTATCAACCAGTTAACCTTTCGGTTCCCCGGCAGCAGAATAATAAGAAAAAGACTACAAGCATCTTGGCACATATCTCGGTATCTTCACAGTAGCCTGCAATAGCTTTTAGCTGAAGGCCTGGTGGTAGTAGAGAGATGCTCTGGTGGGATATCTGCTGTGTGAGGGGGATTTAATCTGTTCCTGCCTACAGCTTGGGGCTTCTCTGAATAATGGAAGACATATTTGGGTGGTGGAAAAGGTTTCATGAGGAGCAACTCTATGAATATTAGCCTAAAACTCTAATGCTAGCTAGTTCTCAGGTGCTTTGTGGGGAGATAGATGTCGATACATTAGAGTACCAACAGTATGGCACAAATTAAAAGCCGCAGTGTGTAACTCCTCCACCTCAAGTGCCACCAAACAAAGCGTTTCCTAAACATTTTCTTCGTCTTCCATTGTTCGCCCAAACATACGCTGTTGGTTGCGTCACATACACTATGTCAGCCTGCTTAAACAAACAGCAATGTTTTGATAGCACCACAAAGTCACAGTATTTACACTTCCAAACAAAATCAACCCACTTACTTACTGCGAGCATCCGAGAAAGTATCTTAACATCCGAAAAAAAATTACACACATTGGTTTTAACAGCACAACATACAGGACACCTTGAAAACAGTCAAATGTAGAATCAAATACAGCTGTTGTGCTATTCCTCTCTGCTAATGGGAGTCAATTAACAAGAACAATCGCTAAAAGAAAGTTTATTGTGCCGCATCTGTTCCGAAACCTCTCTCACAATTCCATGCTCTTTGAAAAACTAGCTAATTTGTTTTTCGGCAGATATGGTAGTGTAATTTAGTAGTTTTGCTCTCGAGCTTGCTGCAAAATCGTTGCTCGCTGGGCCCTGTCACATGCGCGACAGCCAATGAGACCACAGCATGCACCGCTAACAAGTGCACATGGAGGTCAGGGAGTCGGAGAATATTTATAGGGTTATTACCTACCTTCTCTCCCCTCTTCCAGAAGGTGAAATAAAACTTTGCATACAACCTTGCAAACCTCACACTTCCCCACCTTAGCCGCATCTCTTGCGTGTTATAAACAAGAGTTGCTTTGAATAATCCTCTCGTTTGTGTGTGTGTAAGGTGAGGTGAAGTGTTGATGAGTAGACGGAAGCCAATACGAAGGAGAAGAGGAACACATATGCCTAAGCAAAAACCACCATGCAAAAAAATCTGCATGGTATCGAGAAGTGTAAAACATGACTGTGGGTCAAAAACGGCTAGCAAATAACCAATCCGGGACAGATAACGCTCAGTCGGGATTTGGGAGAGTCCGTACTCGTTCGGACAGCACCGTAGCCTATATCCGCAGGAGCTTCCCCGGGGGTGATTGAAGTTGCTGACATTTTAAGGCTATTGGAAACAAAAGCTAATAGGCAGTGCAGTGTGCTGAAATCATGTCTGGTTCATGTTTAACAAAACAAGGTCAGCAGAGTTGTCAGGCTGTGAATTCCATAAATAACTTGATAATGGGATTTTAAAACAAGCCGTCCGCCAAACCCCCCCATCTCCCTAACAGGAGCGTGCACACATGTGTGCGTGTCTGTGCGCCTTTCGAGAAAGGGGGAAATTAGAATGCAAATGGATTCACACCACATCCTCATAAACAACAGTGTTCATTTAACCCTCGACCCTTGCATTTAACTGCCCATCAAGTCATTTTTGCATGGCGAGGCACGTGGAAGTGGACTAAGATGAGGGAATGTGTGTGTTTTCGTGCGACGGCCCGGGTTCAGAGTTTACCATTTGTAATGCTCAATTAATCTTGTCAGCATGCATTTACAGGCGAACTGAACACCTTTTAAAGTCCCTTTGGTTTTGTCTCTCGTTTGTACTGCCGTCTATCATTCGAGAACGCTTCTTGGAAAATTCAACACATAGACACATCATTTAGCTACATAAAACCTGTAATCATCAAATCAACCAGTTACATCATTTGCAAGGATGGAGAGAATGATGCATATGGGCATATGTAGGGACAACCTAGAGGTTGGCACGTACGCCGCAAGCGAAATGGGGGTCCATTTGACTGGCGTTCTCTTAATCCTGTGCCGTTTGTCGTAGCTAATTACAGTGGACAAGCCTCTTTATCGAACCCACTCCTGCCATCGGCATTAGGATGCATGAGCTGCCGCTGTTGTTTTAACCGCTCTCATTTAGCACACAAATCAGCGCTGTTGACAGAGTGCTTTTGAATTAAGCGCGGAGCGCCCTCCGCGCCACTGTTGCGCTACGACGGCTAGCTAATTTGTTTTTCGGCAGATATGGTAGTGTAATTTAGTAGTTTTGCTCTCGAGCTTGCTGCAAAATCATTGCTCGCTGGGCCCTGTCACATGCACGACAGCCAATGAGACCACAGCATGCACCGCTAACAAGTGCACATGGAGGTCAGGGAGTCGGAGAATATTTATAGGGTTATTACCTACCTTCTCTCCCCTCTTCCAGAAGGTGAAATAAAACTTTGCATACAACCTTGCAAACCTCACACTTCCCCACCTTAGCCGCATCTCTCGCGTGTTATAAACAAGAGTTGCTTTGAATAATCCTCTCGTTTGTGTGTGTGTGTGTGTGTGTAAGGTGAGGTGAAGTGTTGATGAGTAGACGGAAGCCAATACGAAGGCACTGTTGCGCTACGACGGGCAAGCAAGACCCAGGACAAGGAGCAATTTATAACGCCATTAGCCACACTCGCTGAGGTTACAGGCATCAAAATTGTTCTCGTCTAATTATTCTTAATGGATACAGGGAGGCGGCGGCACTCGGGACAGCTTTTTCATTAGCCCTCAATCAAGGAGGCATAGTGAGTGGGGGGGTTGCGAGGAAGAGGGGCCAAATGCACTGACAATGCAAGTAGGAAATCCACCAAAAAAATTATGTTTGCATGCTTTTATTGTTGTTCTAAAAAGGACATTCTCTTTTGTGAGAGAGAGGGACAGAGTCCAAAGACGGTCTTGTGGTATCAGAGTCGTGTCTATATTAGTAATTACTACAAGAAAAAAAATGATTCGCTCTTGCTCTGCTGCTTTGCCTTCAGTCTTAATGCTTGATTAAGAGAGGAGATTTTTCCCTGCTTTTAAAGAGATGGATTAATGTAAGGACTAAACTTGAAGAGGGGCACTTAAAAGTCGCCCTACTCAGCCATTTGTTCATCAAGGGCAAATGACATTTAGGTATGATTACTGCTCTCTATGGATGTGCGTTATTGATTGTTAATGCAGACTGTTTTAAAGGGCTCTAAAGTGCTCCGTCTTGTATTTGTCCTCAATAGAAATAGGACACTGCAGAAGAAAAGATGAGGAAAGGGAGGAAGATGTATACTTACCTATAGCAATTTCCAAACAAAATATCCTAGATAAAAGGTCTCAAATGTCAATTACAAACTGTAAGAGACAAAAGGTGTCAAATTGCTCTGATTAAATGCTGATCTTGGATCAGATTAACCTGTAGCATTAAAAAATGAATACAAATTGTGTTGAGGAAAGTATAAATATTTAAAGCAACAGCAGTTCTTTCAATGTCAATAGTAAAAAGTCTTAAAAATAGTCTAAACAGTAATACTAAACTGTTTATCACATGTTGACAAAATGCAGTATGTTGTAGCAAATTATCAATTTCAAGAGTCAAGAATCTTTTCAATGAATCAGACGAAGAGGTTCAGTCAGAGTGGTTCTAGAGTCACAAATCTTTGAACTCAAAAGAGTCTCTAGTATTTGATTCATAATGAGCCAAGAACAATAAGTGAAGTGATAGTAGATTTTAATAAATAGTAATTAAATGTATCTAAAAAATGATAAGGAATTGAACTTCAGCACTGCTTAATGTAAATGTAAATGCGTTTCAGTTTTTACATTTTTTAAATATGTGAAAACTGGCTGCAATAAACTGAACTGAGACACAGACAGTCATAGAAATAAAACTGTTAAATCAGATTCAAACAAAAAACTTTAAAACAATTTTGTGTCTACACTTTTAGAGCATGTGACTTGCCACATTGGGATATCAGAGACTACACAATGGCATAGTTAGTTATGTACAAAAATCACTTGGACATGTAATTATACATTGTAAATGTACATGTAACTATTTCAATTACTTAAAAAAATTAATGTAACTGATTACATTTGATTACTTTTTTATTACTTTTCTAAATATGTAATGTTTTCAACTGTTAATCTTTTTGAAACATTGTAAACCAGGCAGGGTTAACATTACAGTAGGACTCAACACTGATTACTGTCAGACTTTCAAAATCCTTCATCACTTGAATTAGGATTATAATAATTTAATTTTAAAGCACAGCCACCACAAAATCAGACTTACTTTGATTGATTTGACTTTTTGATTGTTCTGAGATTAAATACAGATTTAAAACCATAACAAGATAGTTTAATAGCTGTGATACTGTTTTTTAAATCAAATCTTTGCATAGCTATGACAGGAAATATTGGCATCTAACAATGGCTTGGAAAAACAGTTAAGTTTAGTTATCTTAAAAAAATAAATATACATCAACCCAAATAGGAAATAAAACAGTTATCGAATAAGCATGTGTCCTAAACTCCTGAAACATTGGTGTCTCATATTGTAGAGCAGTCAATGCAATTTATGAAAGATATCAATTAAATCTGTATGTGGGTGTGTGTGTGAGTGGAAAAAAAATATTCAGATGTAACCCCCTTTGAAATCGTTAACATTTTCATAAGTAACTGTAATTTAATTACATATTTGTCGTCAGTAACTGTAACTGATTACAATTACTTTTATTTTGTAATTAATTTACTTAATTTAGTTACATGTAGCTAGTTGCTCCCCAACATTGGTCAATGGGAACTAAAACTGTTTGGCTACACACATTCTTCAAATCACATAAACCTCAATTTCATTAGGTAAAACAATAAGCTCCTAACATCACCACTCTGTGACGACAATGAAACAATAAGCAATGAAGCAGTGAAACAATAATCTGACAATTCATTGCTGTAACACATGCACCATTATCTCTAAAATCAGTAGCATTGCTTAACATGAAACAGTTTGAATATGTTAAGCTAGATGTACAACATGTGGGTAGATACAGTGGGTCTAAGTATTTCAAATTTCTTAGTATCTGTGGCTGAAAAAGCCTAGTATGCAGTATACAGCAATGCTCTTACACGAATACACTCTGCAGTGCTTGCGAACAGCAATAGAGTACATTGATCAGGCTGATGGTTGAGGTGGAAGTAAGCGATTCCTATAGCAAAAGACTGTGATTTCAAGCAGCGCAACCTCTGCTCTATCCCCATGCAATTATGTCCCCCTGCAGTGTCCTCCGTCATAGCTCGCGTGTCATCTCGCACAGACACGAAACAGACGCCAAATTGTAAGTGTTAACCATCTTTTACAAGCCATTAAGTGAGAGGGCATTATCGCATAGCGGAGTCCCTTAACGAGGACTGACATATGTGAAGGAGGCAGTTAGCGCCTAACATTAAGACGTGCCAGCGTGCTGATGGAACGGGACGTTGTCCATGGGGAAGACATCAGTGTTAATTAGAGGATAATCGCTGGCTGGTGAGCTTGGTCTCTTTCTCACACTCTTGCTAGCTGGCTCACTAACGCTACTGCTCTCACTTGCTCTCGCTTTCTTTTTGAGACATTCTCCTGTCTTCCCTCTTCAACAACCCCAAAGGAGAGATGTGTAGATTATTGCTCATTTGAGAACTGGGTAATTTCTTCAGTTAAGCCTGGGAATGGGTCCCTTACTATTAGTGTGCAGAGCGCTGCAGTATAGAGAAATACTTTGCCCTGATCGTATCTCAAGAGAAGTCTTCCTGTGAGTTCATGCATCATTATAGAGGCCTTTAACTTCGTGTTCATGAAGACTATAGCACTGTTCCAAAACCTAGTAAACTCTCATAGACAGCATCCTAATGGTAATAGAAGCTTGTGTAAGTGACTCGACTCACAATTGATTTCAATTCAGGTGACGGAAGAGGAAAGAAACAACACTATAACAAACAAAAATTTTAATTGAATAAAAAACTGTCTGATTTTAATTATTTTTAATGATTAAATCATACAAATTAGTAAATACATTTAATTATGATTTTTTTTATTGATCCTTTTATTGATCCATTTTGGTATGATGAACAAAAAGTACACAGTATACTATTCAAAAGTTTGGGGTCAGATGTTTTTTCTCTTTTTCACCAAATCTCCATTTATTTGTCTACATTTTCTATTTTAATTTAATTCTGTTATGGCCAAGCTGAATTTTCAGCCAGTGTTCATGTCACATGATCCTTCTGAAATCATCCAAATATGTTATTTGGTGCTCAAGAAACATTTCTCATTTTTTATCAATGTTGAAAACAGTTGTGTTGCTTTACATTTTTGTGGAACCAAAAACCTTTTTCTTTTTTTCAGGATTCTCTGATCGATGAAAGAACAGCATTTATTTGAAATATAAATATTTTGTAACCATAAATGTCTGCTGTCACTTTTGAGCAATTGAATGTGTCCTTACCGAATATAAGTAATAATAATAATTTCTTGCAAAAAAGAAAAGAAAATCTTACTGACATCAAACCTTTTATTTAATTTTCTCACATATTATTTACTTTTTCCACTGTGCTTGTCACATTTCATTCTGGCGTTCTCTGTCAAGGCTATCTGAATTTAGCCAGAATTAGGTATTTTAGGAGACAGCATAATTAAGTTGTAGGCAGTTCACTAGGTTTTAACACAGAGCCCTGATCAAACTGTGACAACCAACAAAAGAGACTAGTAAATTCTCTCACACTGTCTCTTTCTATGATTTTAGCTGTGTATTATGAACCGAATGATGAAACAAACACACAAGCTGGAAAGGTGTGACTCGTTTAGATTTAACATTGGACAAATGATTTAACCCTTCACTGTCTGCCTGTTTCATTCATAAAAGAGCATTTCTTCCAACGAGGAGTGTTTTCAAACACTTTGTAAAACATCTAATAGTGACTCTCCAAACATCTGTCCTCATACTTTACTCTACTGCAAACTTAAAAGTCAGAAGAGTGTCTGAAATTACACTACCACCACAGACAGTTTGTGGGGGTATGATGGCAGGGCACAGACTGGCAGCGAGAGAAAAAATAGAGCTACACAATCAACACCAAATCCTCTTTTATATGTCAAAATTTGGAACCAATAGCTGCACAAATGTCTAGAAAACAGACTGAGGCATAAAGTCACATATTGTGCATGAGAAAGAGAGCGAAACATGGATCAAAGTTACATAACAGAAGCTTATCATCTAGCTGACACTCTCCACACAAAATAAACGAAACTACGCCTCATCACCCCCGAATTCTCTCTCCAGTCACAGTGATTTACAGCAGTGGACGGGTCAGAATAATGCCCTCTGGCAAGCACGGCCAATCAGCTTGAATTATGACCCATACGTGTGGAACGGTACACTGGCCGTTGGGGCTACAGGGCTAAACGCCACAGTGTACACATCAAGAGTGATTGCCCTGAGAGACTCAGTCTATCGATGAGACCCCGAGCCCTGTAGTTTTGAGCAGCATGTGCGCTTGTACGCTCAGTGTGTGAGCACGAGGCCAGAAAACTCGCACGCGGTGTAGGTTTCAGTACCCTCTTCCTCGGAAGGTTAGCGTGGCCACCTTTGCGAGCTAAATGAAAAGCTATAAACTTCTTGAAAGGCTTCCGCTATTGTATTTAGATTTTACCACCCATATTTTCATTCAGAGAATTCATCTTTAAGACATACTGATTCATTGTTTTATGGAAATCGTCTTTTGTTTAGTGCAAACGTGATAAATATGGTTGGCTAACATTAAAATAAAAAAGAGCCCTATTACATTAGCTTGCTTTGTTGTCTTGAAACACAATGTTGGTCTCCAAAAGAAAAAAAGAAAGAGAAAGAAGTTCAAATAAGGGGAAAAACATGCAATTAAGCATGACTAAAAGACAACGATAAGCAGTAATTAATATTCGATTAATGCCCGAGGAATTTCTTTTAAAGTAATTAAGCGTTTATTAATGCGATTTGTAACCCCTGAAGTGTCACAGGATATGCTAAATGAAATGCTAATGTTAAATTGCTCTGCCCCCCCACTGCCAAAACGTTCCACTGCAGCTCCTCTTATTGACGCTTAATTTAACAAAGCCTCAGTCTGAACTTCATCAAGTCAGATCAGAACTTTAATCTGCGCTAAATCCAAAGCAAACTCTGACACAAGTATAAAGTTAGAGGAACTTCAAACCCCCAGTGGTAATTGTGTCAAAATAAAATTAAATACAAAATTAAATTAAATAAAATTAAATAAAATAAATATGCAAGTCTGCAATAAAACATTCACTTTAGGTCTAGCGATGGAATCACATGTCAAATAATTAATATTAAATATTAAATTTAAAATAAAGCATGATAAAATAAAATAATGCAATAAATCACTTTAAGTCTTTCAATGTATTCACAAATCAAATCATTAATATTAAATAATAAATATTATTTCATTGACATTAAACAATTAAAATAATATATATTATAATTCACTTTAAAATGATTTATATTTGATTATAAAATAAAACAAAATAAAATGTAATTTAATTTAAAAATATATAATTAAAGTCTGCAATAAAAAAAAGTCAGTTTAAGTCTACCAATGGAATCATGAGTCAAAGATTATTAAGAATGAATAAAAAAAAAGCCAGCTTAAGTCTGCCAATGAAATCATGAGTCAAAGAATGCATATTAAATATTAAATTACAATAATAAATATTATATTTAATTATAAAATAAAAATAAGTCATTGTAAGTCGGTGTAAGTCAGTTTAAGTCTGCCAAATTAATCAGGAGTGTGAATCTAAAAGATTATGTGTGTGAGAGTACCTATCCATCAATTATTTTGAATGTATTGCCCTGGGGTCCTAGATTTCTTGTTGGCCTGCATCTGTGTGAATGCATGAGTTGGGTCAGTGTCATTTCTTGTGTGTGTGTGTGTGTGTGTGTGTGTGTGGTCATGAGGGCTGACAGTAAGTTCTGGGGGGCAGTGGGCCATGCCAGGTCTGCTCTCCAAGCTGGCTGGAGCAGTGGCCAGCATCCTGACAGGGTCTCGCAATCCCTCTTTCTGCCTAATTTAACCCTGTTCCTCTCACTTAACCAATTGCGACACCAACACATACAGACACCTTAAACCTCCCAGCCACTCTTCTATTTACCTCTTCCTCCATCCCGTTTTCTCCTCTCCACAGATCGGCCCATATGTCGTCAACCTCATTCCTCTCTTCCTTTCCTTCCACAGAGTAAATAACAGCATATGACTCTGGAATGACAAGAAGTTGAGTAAATAATGACAGAATCCCCATATATGTTCTTTCAATCACCCTGCTTTCTCATTTTTGCTGCCTTTACATCCTTTCATCCTGCGTGAAAGCTCTTCAACGCCCCAATCACCTTGACTGACCAAACAGTTTAATGTCAGTTTGCCCTCGTTCACTCTTTTTCTCTCTTTCTATCTTTATCTGCCTGTCTCACTGCAAATTGATAAATCTCGGAGCTCGCGGCCTCTCTTCCACTTTGACTGCTGTATGTCACTGCTTGTCTTCCCTCTAACTCTCCATTTAGACGTCTCCGTGCTTCCCTCAATCCAGCCCACACAGACAGCCAGACCTGATCCGCCTAAGCTCCATCTCACTCCCTCTCCTCCCTATCTCCTACATTTGCCTGATAGACAGCAGATCTGGGCTTCTCCTGCAGTTGACAGCAGTATCTGATCCTCTGGCCTGCAGGTATCCCACCTTCCCTCCGCTTATGTGGCCCTCCAAATCCCACTTTCAAGCTCTCCTCCTCGCCTTTTCCTCAGCATCGGGGTTGTACTTTGCACTAAAGCATGGGTAAATCTGACAGAGGGACACATCCTGATCCAGCTATCTCACGACAGCTGAGAACTGTAAAGCTAGTGATCCCAGAGTAGCTCCAGTGCAGTATGTCACCTTGTTGCTGGAGAACTGAGGACGGCAGATATAAGAAAGATGGATTTGAATGGAGAGGTAATAGGTAGGTTTGCAGATTGTATCACATTTGCGGCACATGAATATATTTTTTTTTGTCCGAAACAGCAGCAGGCCAAATATATGATGGTCAGTTTATTAAATCATACAATATCTGGCCATTGAGATGTCATGTCCAGCAAACACTTTAAAGAGCACATCTTCGGTTTTCAAATATCATATGCTTAGTTAGGTCACTAAAACTACAACATATATAATAAAGCTGAAATATAAATATTCGATGAAAACTTAAACTTAAATAAACAAAATTAGAAATGTTGCCTTGACACGTAATTAAAACAAATGTATCTAAAATTGCTGGAACTAAAACTGAAATAATAAAACTAATTATAAATATTAATACAAATAAAAAAAAAATACAAAATCATATAACAAAATTATGTTTTACTTTTTAAAATTATAAAAATTATAAAAGCTAAAAAAATACATAAGTTAATTTAAAATATAAATAAATAATACAATAGTAAATAATTAATACTAAAACAACACTAATTTTGAGTGAATATTATGTCAAATTAAATTAAATATAAAAAACTGTGTTCGTATGCTGAAGACTGGCTCTTATATCATTATATTAAAAAATATATTTTTTTTTACAGAGAGTGGAGATCTCACTAAAATCCACACTGAAAATCTAGATTAAACATCTCATTTAAATCAGGTAATAAACAAAGTTTTAGGATTAAAAAATAAAAATAAAACAGAGTAACATTATGAACGTGAATAAGTGTAATGTAATATTGTGCATTATTTATAGGTAGGAATTCAATTACGTAATTTTTGAACATTGGTCATTTGTACTGCGTCATTAAAACAAGAGCTTTATACTCAAACTGTGATATTGATTACATAATTCCAAATGGAAGAAAAAAAATTTAATCCTTCACATATGTCAGTTCTCGTAAATTTAGAAAATCAAAACCGAACCATTGGGAAAAACCCACTGTTTTTAAGATATATTCACATTATGTTGAACTCTGGTAAGCCTGACTTCCAGATATTAGCATCGCCCATTGAAAACCCACATTGGTCGACCACTAATCAAAAACCGGCATGACGGACATACAAGAATGAAAGTGTCTGAAACCTCATGATTACAGGCACATTTGAGCATGAAAGAATCTTGATCCAACACCACAGCACATGATCACCAAACCCCAATTTCTCTTTCTTTCTCTTCATATAGGCCTATTACCCCACTAACGCCTTTCCCATGTCCCTCTGAAATCCCTCTGCCTCCAGCTGTCATTTAGAATTCAATTTTCCCACTCTCGTGCCTAAAGGTCAAAGTTTAATAGGGAGCAAAACAATAGGCCTGCCATAGACACAACAAACAAAGACCCGTGGGATTTGTTTGCTTATTCCTTCTTTTTTTTACCCCCTTTTTGCCTCCTCCTCCTGTTCTCGCTTCTGTCCCCCCTCCTGGGCGCTAACTGGGTCGAGTAAGGCCTTGTCAATATCCTGTCGCCTGATCAGTGGTTTATACCTATTTGGGAGGTTAATTGCCGTTTCATGGGCTTGTATTTACATGAAAAAAGCCTTGTTAGACAACTAATGAAGACTGGGAGGTGGCGAGCTCAACAAATTAACAAGAGAAGCTGGAAGCGAAAGCTAATTACCACATCCAGTACACAATCATCTGTGCAAATAAACAAGCTACTTGTTTTCCTTCGATAGCTCGTTCTAGAACTACGCTTCACTGTACGTTCACAGACACGCCAGGAAAGAAAGAGAAAGAAAGATGCTTGAAGAGCGAGTCGGGTCGTCGAGAGACCGGCTGGCCCACACGTATGTGTGCGTTCACATTGTTCGGAGGTAGCTTCAGAAGGGTGGGAACTGTACAGATTAGACAGAGAGAAGGAGAAAAAAAGCATGAGAGAGAGAGTGCGAAAGGGAGGGGGATGGGAACAGTGTCCTCTCTTTAGCTACAAGGGGGGTCTTGTCAGCTGGAGTATTACACAGCAGTCGAGCAGCAAATTCAGGTCATTGCCTGTTTGCGAGAGTGTGTGTGAGAGAGCGTGTGCTGCTGTGAAACGGTAGAGGACACTTCATTTACCACACTAAACTTTTTAGCACTCACTTCAGGTGTGTGTGTAGCGGCAGAAGCACACCGACTGTGTTATTTCATTCAATAGTTTAGTCGAATAATTAATCAAAGGAATGTGTAAGACACTATATAGTGATTGTTTGGCCTTGAAGAGTCTCTTTAGAAGAAGCCCAGAAAAGAGGATAGGACAGGAAATATGATGAAGGTTCTGATGCCCCAACCTATAACCATTCAATGCATTTTCACCAAAGTAAAGATAGTTCTGGGCCAGAAAATTTAACCTGTTGATCTCTAAAAGAAGAATCGCTAAAATCAGACAGCGATAAAACCAAGACAAGACTAGATCACAGGAAACTACATTAAAACCACCTAAATGGAAACAACATATTGGAAACGCCCAGTGTGGCAACACAAAGGAATTCATTTAAAATGTAAAACTAAAATATACATTTATCACAAATTTCATGTGTAAATACATTTCATTCATATAAATAATTTGAGATTTAGTCTTAGATCAAAGACGTAAAAATACATACACAACCTTCAAACCTTGTCTTCAAAAGCAGCTTGTGATGGAATAAAGACTCAAATTAGTTTGTATATTAATATCTCAAAAGACTTAACAAGGACCATAATGCAACGTGATTATTTATTATGAATAGAAATGTAGTCACTGTTCAAAAATGTGGGGTCAGAAGATTTTTTTTTAAAGAAAATAATAATTTTGTTCAGAATGGATAAATTAAATTGATCAAAATTAATATGAAAATACATTTGAAATGTTACAAAATAATTCATTTCAAATAAATGTTCTTTTTGAGCTTTCTATTCATTAGACTTTTGAAAAAGAAAAATACATTATACTTTCCATAAAAAATATAAGAAGCACAACTGGTTTTAACATTGATGATGATAATAAGAAATATTATTAATTATAAATTTTATTATTACATCAGTATATTAGAATCATTTCTAAAGGATCACATGACACTAAAGACTGGAGTAATGTATGCAGAAAATTCAGCTTTGCCATCAAAGGAATAAATGACATTTCATAATATCTTACATCAGAAAACAGTTTTTTTAAATTGTAATAATATTTCACAATATCACTGTATTTCTAAATAAATATATGCAGCCTTGGTGAACAAAAAAATCACACAGACCCCAAACTTTTAAATGGTAGTGTACGTTATTTGGCTCTCAAATCAGTGAAAATGTAGGCTGGTTCTAGGATCAACCAACAGCCGACACCATTTATATGGAAAAAGGGTTTTGGTCCAGTACCAAATGCCACCTTAAGCCCATTGCGCCCTCCTTCACATAAACCGTCAGGATATGCATTATGATTGCAAGAACAAACAAAGGATGTTGATCCAGGAACATGTCCGACATGGCTACATCATTACATCAGAATGCTTTTGAAAATGGATTTTAAACATGTAGGCATTCACATTTATTTCTTAATCTGTCTCTGTTCTCTCACTTTCATATCTCAAGATCAGAGGTCTCCCTCCTCCCCTTCTCCCTAATTCAGCGTCACCTCTACATTTTGTCAGAGTCAGCAGCTAAAACGGATGGTTTAAAAAAAAGGAGGAGAAAAAAGAAAGTATTGATTAGCTTTCAAAGCTCCATGTGGGCCACTCTTATCGATTAGGAGAGCTGAGCTGCTGGCCTCCTCTCTTTCTTTCTCTCTCCCTCACCCTCTTTCTCTCCCTCTGGGGTCTTTGTTCAGGGAGTGAGTGATATAATGGTTCTTTGAGGAGTATGGAGAGTGGTGATGGGGTGGGGTGGGGGGTGGTGCAGTCTGTGGCATCTGGGAAGAGGGGGAGAAGGCAGAGCAAGAGAAAGAGTGAGAGAGACACCAAGGAGAAGAAAAAAGTCTCAATGACAAAAGGTCAGGGCAGCCGGGCTTAGGGCGACGGGGACCAAAGAGAGTGAGAGGATAATCTGCTAAAGCCCCGAAAAGAGAGATTCAGCATGCGCACCACCCTCGTAGGGCCTAAGAGCAAATTTGCACATAAATAAAGAGCCAGCGTCGCTTTGAACAAGCAGGTCTAAAAGAAGAAGGAGGGAGGGAGAGAGTGATAGAGAGAACTGCAGCTGTCTGACGGTCGGCTAACCGTCTGGCCAGTGTAAAGAACGTCACTATTTTATGCCCCTGTTGGTTTTAGGGAGTCTGGGATAGGATGTTTATCATTTTTGCCTTTCTTTCCTCTTAATCGGTTTTCACTTTCCTCTCAGCTTTAGGTATAATCTTTAAAAAATTCTCTTTGACTTACCTCAGTCGACTTTTGTATTGTGCATTGTGTGTCCTCTGAGGAAAGTTTTGTGCTCTTATACCTTAACAGATTTAATGCAGTTCTCTCTCATCTTTCATTTAAAATTCCCTAAGAGAGAAAAATTATATGATGATATTGCAGGTCACACAGGGTAAGAGTACTGAGCGATCACACTTATTGCTCAGATAATTAGGTACATTTCAGACTAACAGTATGATTGCAGACAAAAACACTCTCACTGCAGTTTGAGACAATACTGAGATATCAAAACCTATAGGAGACATGTATTATTATTAAATACTTTTTTTAGGGAGACATTCACCTTATTGATGTCTTAAGAAACAAATGAGATATTAAAAGATAACATGCAAATGCTTATAGACTATAGAACATTCATAAGTTGATTTACTAAAGTGTAAACAATGTTACTGTCATGCACTTACATTTGTATGTTTGCATTTAGATGACACTTTTATGCAAAGCAACTTACAAAGCATAAATGTATTCAAAATTTGGTGTGTAATGTTTGTTTTACTCAGAAATTGCTAGAATTTGCTATTTCACTATTAATTACAAAGAAAGGCAAGTAGAAAGACTGACATAATGTTTCCTTATACAACATACCCCAATAATCTGTTCTATTTACAACTTTGAAAAATGTTAACAATTTATACATTCCCAGGGAACTTTGCTAACCAGAATGGTCTTCAGTTTGAGCAACAAAAATGCTACTAACAAAAGTGTTTGAGCATCCCGATCAGCTATACAACCAATGGCATTAGTTTTCGGGGCAGGGCTATCTGTTTTTTGACCAATGGAAGACAAGGAAAGTGTTCAGAAACTCGTTTGCAAAAGTCATTATAGTGTCATTGATCTTGCTTGTAATTTTTCTTGGGTATGTTTAACTTGTTCAGAAGGAGTTTTATGTGTTTTCTTCAGAATTAGTCACATTAATGTGCATGCAAACAACATATTAAATGGATTTGCCTCAAACCTGCTTTAACTTGTTCTTGACCTGCATCAAAATATCTGAAACTGACAAACATCAATGACTTCCCCTCAAGAACTCTTTCATTACTAAATATAAACAAACTTTAAAAAAAGTATATAAATATAAAATAATTTGAGTCCAACATTTATGAGTCACCCGCTTAAAATCCAGGAGGAACAAACCTACATATCATCTCTAATGCCTCACTTTTCCTACTAAATACAGACTTGGAGCCCACGGCTAAAAAATGATGCAATGACAGCCATCTAAAAATATCTC
>NW_015505275.1:727472-764951 GCF_001515645.1 Sinocyclocheilus grahami
TCTGTTCTCTCACTTTCATATCTCAAGATCAGAGGTCTCCCTCCTCCCCTTCTCCCTAATTCAGCGTCACCTCTACATTTTGTCAGAGTCAGCAGCTAAAACGGATGGTTTAAAAAAAAGGAGGAGAAAAAAGAAAGTATTGATTAGCTTTCAAAGCTCCATGTGGGCCACTCTTATCGATTAGGAGAGCTGAGCTGCTGGCCTCCTCTCTTTCTTTCTCTCTCCCTCACCCTCTTTCTCTCCCTCTGGGGTCTTTGTTCAGGGAGTGAGTGATATAATGGTTCTTTGAGGAGTATGGAGAGTGGTGATGGGGTGGGGTGGGGGGGGGTGCAGTCTGTGGCATCTGGGAAGAGGGGGAGAAGGCAGAGCAAGAGAAAGAGTGAGAGAGACACCAAGGAGAAGAAAAAAGTCTCAATGACAAAAGGTCAGGGCAGCCGGGCTTAGGGCGACGGGGACCAAAGAGAGTGAGAGGATAATCTGCTAAAGCCCCGAAAAGAGAGATTCAGCATGCGCACCACCCTCGTAGGGCCTAAGAGCAAATTTGCACATAAATAAAGAAATAAAGAGCCAGCGTCGCTTTGAACAAGCAGGTCTAAAAGAAGAAGGAGGGAGGGAGAGAGTGATAGAGAGAACTGCAGCTGTCTGACGGTCGGCTAACCGTCTGGCCAGTGTAAAGAACATCACTATTTTATGCCCCTGTTGGTTTTAGGGAGTCTGGGATAGGATGTTTATCATTTTTGCCTTTCTTTCCTCTTAATCTGTTTTCACTTTCCTCTCAGCTTTAGGTATAATCTTTAAAAAATTCTCTTTGACTTACCTCAGTCGACTTTTGTATTGTGCATTGTGTGTCCTCTGAGGAAAGTTTTGTGCTCTTATACCTTAACAGATTTAATGCAGTTCTCTCTCATCTTTCATTTAAAATTCCCTGAGAAAAATTATATGATGATATTGCAGGTCACACAGGGTAAGAGTACTGAGCGATCACACTTATTGCTCAGATAATTAGGTACATTTCAGACTAACAGTATGATTGCAGACAAAAACACTCTCACTGCAGTTTGAGACAATACTGAGATATCAAAACCTATAGGAGACATGTATTATTATTAAATACTTTTTTTTAGGAGACATTCACCTTATTGATGTCTTAAGAAACAAATGAGATATTAAAAGATAACATGCAAATGCTTATAGACTATAGAACATTCATAAGTTGATTTACTAAAGTGTAAACAATGTTACTGTCATGCACTTACATTTGTATGTTTGCATTTAGATGACACTTTTATGCAAAGCAACTTACAAAGCATAAATGTATTCAAAATTTGGTGTGTAATGTTTGTTTTACTCAGAAATTGCTAGAATTTGCTATTTCACTATTAATTACAAAGAAAGGCAAGTAGAAAGACTGACATAATGTTTCCTTATACAACATACCCCAATAATCTGTTCTATTTACAACTTTGAAAAATGTTAACAATTTATACATTCCCAGGGAACTTTGCTAACCAGAATGGTCTTCAGTTTGAGCAACAAAAATGCTACTAACAAAAGTGTTTGAGCATCCCGATCAGCTATACAACCAATGGCATTAGTTTTCGGGGCAGGGCTATCTGTTTTTTGACCAATGGAAGACAAGGAAAGTGTTCAGAAACTCGTTTGCAAAAGTCATTATAGTGTCATTGATCTTGCTTGTAATTTTTCTTGGGTATGTTTAACTTGTTCAGAAGGAGTTTTATGTGTTTTCTTCAGAATTAGTCACATTAATGTGCATGCAAACAACATATTAAATGGATTTGCCTCAAACCTGCTTTAACTTGTTCTTGACCTGCATCAAAATATCTGAAACTGACAAACATCAATGACTTCCCCTCAAGAACTCTTTCATTACTAAATATAAACAAACTTTAAAAAAAGTATATAAATATAAAATAATTTGAGTCCAACATTTCTGAGTCACCCGCTTAAAATCCAGGAGGAACAAACCTACATATCATCTCTAATGCCTCACTTTTCCTACTAAATACAGACTTGGAGCCCACGGCTAAAAAATGATGCAATGACAGCCATCTAAAAATATCTCGCCCACACCCTTCCACTTTTCCTTCTACCACCTAAAGAAAAGCGATAATAAAAAATGGATCCCAAGGTTCCGGGATCTGATGATGATGGGCAATAGGGCGTTTCAAGCCCAGGAGGTGGACAGGGCATGAGAGGTGAACAGGGATTGAACATAGCAGGTGCTATTGATCAAGCAAAGATGTTATGAACTAACTGCCATTTCCCTTTCATAAGAGGCTCAATGGGTATTGACTGGCAAATGAAAAGCATGTCCAAGTACTCCATCTTGAGTGCACGGCTAGAAGGCAACAAAAGACAGAAGATGAGAAGCACGATGGTGCATGCATGGGCACATATATGAGCTGAGCATCCTTCACATGAGACCCTGTGCACATAAACATTCACAGGTGATCAACAGACTTGAAAATTACAAACCGACAGAAGAATAAAGGACAAACAAAGGAGCTTCTTGGAACAACTAAGAATCGAAGACAGGATCACAAAGGAAGAAAGCAAGCTAGTAAGAGATTTCACAGAGGAGAGCATGCGGCCCACGGCAGGAGAGGGATTTGCGGCAATACGTGGCGCGTGGCTGGTTGAGGGCCGGACAGCGATGGGCACACGCTGGCCGGCAGAGCTCTCTCGGATCACAGACATCCTGCCAGGACAAGCTAATCCCCAGCTCATCCCTTCTTCAGGTTCTGGGCCTCCCCGCCACACTATACGTGATTTCACGGCAGCGTTTCTTTCTAAGAAAGCTGCAAGCTAAAGGGATAAGGCCGGCCCCCAAGCGACAACTGAATCTCTTGCTTGTGGACGTCTTTTCTGTCGTTTCTTTTTTTTTCCCATCCTGCTTTCTCTCTGTCTTTAGGTCTTTTGCTGTCTAGCTTCTTTCTAGAACACTGGCTCTCAGACTTTTTCATTCAGCAGACTATTTCAGAAGTGAAAGAAAAAGTGCAGACTGCCTGACACCCTAAATCTGGAGGAAACTACTGTCTACCTCAAAACAATGACTTACAGTTCAGTTTTAAATACAAATGACTTTTTACCTTATATCTTGAAATAGCTACACGATCATAATTCAGAATTTTGCCAAAGTGCCATTTAGTTTTTATTTAATTACAATTTAGTAGATTGAATAAGATGATGTGTTCAGTTAGATATTGTAAGTGCTAAAGGTACTGCTGGTGCTTTTTACTAATAATTTCATATTTACTTATTTACTTAAAAATTCAATTAGTAAGAAATAAGAAGCAACACTCATGTGTAATTGTTTAATTAATAATTATTCAGTATAATACATTTTAACACAATAAGTTTATATTTATAAATACAGCCGCTTTGTTTTTTATTTAACTGAAATTATTTACTTAATACATTTGTATTTATTAAATAATAAATGAATAAGCAATATTTAATTTTGACAATTAATAATACTTCTCTCTCTATAAAGTTCATAAATTAATAATTACTCAATGTAATAAATTAATGGTATAATTATGAATAAGTTTAAATATTTATAAAGTATAACGTATAACAATGAAAAATATTTTATGTTAAAATATGTTACATGTATAAATAAATAAATAAATACACACACACATACACACACACACATGTTTTTTTTTCATCTCTCAGCCTTGATCACTTTTTTTGTAGATGATGAACAGAGAGCAGGAAATCTGGGGGGAACAAGATGTTGGGCCAAAATCTGCAGCAATGGCATACCTAGCTAACTAGCAGGTCATAGCAGGTCTGCCCTTAAAATTTTTACCATGGTTTGTTTGTTTTGGTTGTTTTCAGTCTTCAGCACCATTCTCCTTTTCTTCACTCATTCACCCTCCTCCATCTCCCTCCCAGCAGCTGGCCCCGCTCACAGAAGGGTGCCCATCTGATCGCCTCTCGCTTCCGTCACACTCGCTGGGTCTCCGAGAGAATCAGGCGGAACGGAGTACACGCCAGGACGAAGAGGGAAATAGAGGAAAGACAGAAAGAAGAGAGGGATGAGGGATCTACTGACACCCCCACCTCACTGCCCCTGAGGGATGTACGGTACATACGGAGAGAACTGCCTACAAAGAAAAAAATGGTTTCAATGTGCTCTACAGCCTGATATTTTCCTCCTGAAAGTCTGTCGGAGCACTGGAACCCTGAGAAGGCACACGCACCCCTCAACTAAGCCCCACTAGAAGACTCCCCACACAAAAAAACACAACTTTAAGCATGTTAGCTTCGGTGCTACCCATGCAAGCATGTGAAAGCTACGGCTGGTGAATGAAACCGCACTTGTTCGTTAAAGGCAAAGCGATTACACTGAAAAGCACTGTCTAACACCCAGAGCACATCCCGCACAATCGCCACGCTGTCGAAAAGGTGGGAGGCACCTCATGCCTTCTTGTGCCCCACAGACACACAGACACACAGACATGACTTGAGGAAACCATGAAACATTTCAATAGACAGGAAAAGAAAAAAATAACATGCAGTGTCCCAATCCACCATCCAATGTACTGTCTGGACCTCCTTTCAAAGAGCTTTGTAAACGAAACCTCTCTGGTAATCCTTCAGTGTGTAAGTTCTCTCTCCTCATGCTCTTCTTTTGTTTACTGTAGCCGTTGCGCTTTATAAACCACCTGCTTTGGTCACTGTTGAAAAAGGGTGTCTGGGATGATAAAAGATTTTGAAATCTTTTTAAAATAAAGTTAAAAACACATGGTTATAATGTAAAAAATATATATATTTTTCAAAGTTGTAAATAAAACAAAGGTTATTGTTTTACAGAGTATGTTTTACATGAAAATTCTATTTACGCTTTACAATTGACAAATATGGATGTCTAGGCTGATTAAAAAACTTTTGAAATATTTTAAAAAATTAAGTTTAAAACATAAAGAAAAAAAAAAGATTGTTCAAAGTTGTAAATAAAACATAATAAATAAAACAAGATTATTGGAGTATGTATTAAAAGGAAATACTATTGCATTTTTACATCAAAATTTCACGTTTCATTCAATTGCCATTTCTTTGTAATTATTTGTTTAAAAAGTTAAAATTTTTGTACTGGTGTTTTTGTAATAGATTTATTTTTGTGCCTTTTTTCTGATAGAAGAGCTTAGAGGTGACAGGAAGTGAAGTGGGAGAGAGATGAGGAAAGGTCCTCGAGCCGGGATTCAAATTCAGGACACCCATAGCGCAACAGCACTGTATGTCAATGTGCTGCCCACAAGGCTACCGGCGCCGACATCTTTATGCTAGTTTCATATATATATTTAAATTGTATTTTCTAAAAAATAAAACAAAACAATAAAAAGTTATATTTATTGATGCTAAAAATTAGAGTAGAAAGTACTAAAATACTTTTCTTGTACCTTGAATACAAGAGTGTATAAAACCTTAATTTAATCTTTTTAATTTAGAGGGAAAAATAATACATTTCTAAATCATGAATATCAACATGTTTTCTTGGGGTTACTCCATTTGACCTAATCAAAACAAAACAAAAGGGTAAATTATATAAAATAAGTTATGACTTTGACACACAATCATGAGGGTCTAAAGAGCACTTTTCTGTTTTATGACAGGCAGACAGACAGACAGACAGACAGACAGACAGACAGTCAGACAGTCAGACAGACAGACAGACAGACAGACAGACAGACAGACAGATAGATAGATAGATAGATAGATAGATAGATAGATAGATAGATAGATAGATAGATAGATAGATAGATAGATAGATAGATAGATAGATAGATATTTGTGACTTAATATAATTTAATATAATTTAAAGGGTTAGTTCACCCAAAAATGAAAATTAGCCTGTGTTTTACTCACCCTCAAGCCATCCTAGGTGTATGTGATTTTCTTCTTTCAGACGAATCCAATCGGAGTTATATTAAAAATTGTCCTGGCACTACTAAACTCTAACATTGTACTGGGCGGGTTTTTCTGTTCGACAGTCCAAAACACGTTAAATAAAGCACGCGCATCCGTAATAAAATGTGCCTCACATGGCTCTGGGTGGTGAATGAAGGCCTCCTGTAGCGAATTTATGTGTTTTTGTCAGAAAAATATCCATATTTCAAACATAATAAACACTTTTCTATCACCTCTATCAATTCGTCTGAAAGAAGAAAGTCATAAACACAAGCTAATTTTCATTTTTGGGTGAACTAACCCTTTAAATATATAAATATATATAAACATAATTGAACATAATTTAAATATATAAATATAATAATATAATATCATATAATATAATTCCAAAAAAAAAAAAAATTTGCTTTACTGCTGTTTATAGATAGATAGATAGATAGATAGATAGATAGATAGATAGATAGATAGATAGATAGATACTTGTGACTTTAGCCTTTTTTTAATCTTCAATGTAAAATTGGATGCATAAGTATTTTTTTTAAAATACCATAGTCGATCCAGACAAAAAATAACTTTCAGATTTCGTATTTCATTTCCAAACTTCCTTCCCTCCTTTCCCCTCTAATTCTCCCTCACCCATGTCCGAGACACCTGGCTGGAGCGGGAAGACGAGTTCTGCCTCCCCTCCTTTTCCAATAACCAGACCCTTTGGTGTTCCATAATGTTAAGAGTAGTCAAGCATATAAATAAAGGTGAGGTGAAAAGACGGCCCTTCCACTTGTCAGACCTGCTGAACCACAAAGAACACCTTGAAGGGCATGTTAACTGTCAATAGACTTCTGCGTAACCCTCCCAGCCATTAACATAAAACTAACCCTCTATTTCCACCTCTCCTTCAGATACGTGGCTTCCACCGCTGTGGCAACATGCCCTCCATCATGTCACCCACACACGCACATATATTCAAAGCACACTCGCTAACATTTCTACCACGCCCTAACGCTAAAACATGCGCACATACAAACTATCTAAGGCCATGTTCCACACCGAAGCTACGTGACCAGACACTAGAGAGGCTGAGGAACAGCGTGTAATAGGTGAAGCATGAACTAGATGCATATGTAAGGCCTGATCTCAGCTCTCTCACTCATGCAGGCTATTACTGCAGTGTGTGTTGGTCTAATTTTCCGGTCCCAGCAGTGTGCTCCAGCTCATAGACACCTCATATGGACCCAGACAGGTCCGACCCATAATCAGCCTCTCTGAGGGAGATGCACAACCTCTGTGAACAACTGCTCTGAACAGCCTAGCATTTTGCTGCTGTATGGACTCGCTGGGGAACATTCTCATGTCATCTCTTTGGAGCGAACTGCATCACCAGGTAGTCAAACAAGGTTTTTTGGTGCCTGAATATGGAGTCCCACTGTTACCGTCACACTTACAGTACATACGAGGATAAAGCTAAATAAGATTAATTCGGCAACTGCCTGGAAGCTGCTCAATAGTTTTTCCTCCAGAGAGCAGGCCCTTTCTTCAAATCTTTTTGCAATAATTGGTTTACCACCAGGTTCTCTTTGCTAATCAGTAATTAGCACGTGATTAAATATTCAGAGGATATTGATGCACATTTAGCACGCACTGGTGAGTAAATGATTGTTCAGTGTGCTTCGCGTAGCCATGCGTCTCTGACATTTGCCATCACTCAAGAGTGCGGAAAATATATAAATGTACCACAAAATGGAATTAGCATCAAATAACCACGGCTTTTAAACCACCCGTCAAAGACCATCACACCCACTGACAGGAGAGAAGAAAGTGCAGAATAAAAGAGAATGACACAAGAAAGTATTAAGAAGCAAAGACAAATGAATAAATAATAATAAAATAAACAAAATAATAATAAATAAGTTGAATAATATTTAATGAGTATATTATTTTATATATCTTGTATATATATACAGTGTATATTTTGACTGATAATAAGAAATGTTTCTTGAGCACTGAATAAGCATATTAGAATGATTTCTGAAGGATCATGTGACACTGAACACTGGAGTAATGACTGCTAAAAAAAATTGCTGTCAAATGAATAAATTGCATTTTAAAATATATTAAAATAGAAAGAACTAAATTACAGTTTTTCATGTATTTTTATACACATAAATGCAGCCTTGGTGAACATAAGAAACTTCTTTTAAAAACAATGTATAATTAATAATAATAAGAAATGTTTCTTGAGCACCGAATCAGCATATTAGTATGATTTCTGAATGATCATGTGACACTGAACACTGGAGTAATGGCTGCTTAAAAATTCAGCTTTACCATCACATGAATAAACTACATTTTAAAATATATTAAAATGAAAACAGTTTTGTAATATTTCATAAAATTACAGTTTTAATGTATTTGTGATCAAATAAATTTAGGAAACTAACAGCCATATCAAATATACATTTTTCATGTTGTATTAAAAATACCATTCAACTCTGTGGTCAAGACACTCACTGATCCAGAATCAGTTATCTGAGTCCTACAATGAATGTACAATCCCCGACTGGGAAAAGGCTGACCAGTGACTTCAACCCAGTATGTCCCATCAGGCCAACAAGCCTTCCTTATTTCTACCAAAGGACCATCCATCCAGCCACGCAGGTGATTTAACACTGTAACTCCACCTGCCAGCACCCCTCAGCTCACTGCTTTTGATTAATCATGCTCTAGGGGGGATTTATTGCATGCAAGATATTTGCTTCAGCAGTTTAATAAGCACAGGGGAAGAACAGGGAACAAGATTAATCAGGGTGGGCCTACCACTGGGCATACACCAGAAAAAAATTCATAATTAATGACTTTGAATATGTACATTTGTTTGTCTGCTACTGCAGTGTGGTGAGAGGACCGTACCTAAGGCATACAGTGTGTGTGAGAATGCAAGAGCATGACTTGGTGGTGTAGACAGCTAAATACGCATTTGAGAGTGTGGGGAAACTCATAACTTTTCTCCACGTACTTGTATAGAGAGGGACGGACCGGCTCTGCTCTTCATTCTAAATTACTGATGCATCATCTCCGCCTTTCCCTCTCTGCCGCTGGCTTCTTCAGTATTAGATCAGCACAGGTATGCTATCCTTTCTCCTCCTCCTCCTCCTGCAGCACCACAGCTCATAATCGCTCTAACAAGGCCGGTGCACGGGGAGAAATAATGATGCACGATCGTGTTGGCCCATTTATCAGGGTGTTTTACAACGGCTGCCGCGTGGAAGTAATTAAACTCCAGCATCATTACAATGAACGCGCCCCTTTAATAGAGACACGATGAGGCTCCGGAGGCTTCTGCGGTAATTGTACCTCCCAACTCTGGCATCCCAAGCGATAAGGTCCAACCGGTGGGTTTCAAACACTCCTTGGGGTTCTGCCTTCTTTATCAGATCCCATTTCAGAGGAGTGCACAGGGCAAGTGAAGGCTGTCTGAAGTGAGCCGATCTCCGATGGGATGTAGCATCCGTGGTGTAGAGCTCGCAATTGCAGATTACTAGATGTGTATGTTGGAGCAAGGGGTGCAGGGTGTTGGGTGGTGCCCTTTTGGGGTGTCCTGAAAGCTAAAAGCAACAAATAAAACTAAGCAAACTGTGGGCTTTCATTTGCTCAACAGTGTATGCGAGTGATGCCAGTGGATCTGTGTACTAGTGCAACTCAAAATGAATAAAATAAAATAACAAAGTGGCTGGTATTAAACTTTTAAAATTTTGTAGACAATTTGTTGTTATTTTTCTCACAATTTCCATACACTGCACTGAATCGTAAGTGACCACTGAGGCTAAATGCAAAAAAAAAACAAAAAAACATTAGAATCCATTGATATGCAACAAAACAAAACAAAACAAAATCATGTAATTTGCATCATGCCCTTTCAAACTTAGAGTCCATTAATATACAGAATAGAGCTGTTAAATCAATTAATCCCGACCAAAATAAAAGTTTATGTTTGCATAATACAGTATGTGTACTGTATATATTTATATGTATATATAAACATCCGTGGTGTAGAGCTCGCAATTGCAGATTACTAGATGTGTATGTTGGAGCAAGGGGTGCAGGGTGTTGGGTGGTGCCCTTTTGGGGTGTCCTGAAAGCTAAAAGCAACAAATAAAACTAAGCAAACTGTGGGCTTTCATTTGCTCAACAGTGTATGCGAGTGATGCCAGTGGATCTGTGTACTAGTGCAACTCAAAATGAATAAAATAAAATAACAAAGTGGCTGGTATTAAACTTTTAAAATTTTGTAGACAATTTGTTGTTATTTTTCTCACAATTTCCATACACTGCACTGAATCGTAAGTGACCACTGAGGCTAAATGCAAAAAAAAAAAAAAAAACATTAGAATCCATTGATATGCAACAAAACAAAACAAAACAAAATCATGTAATTTGCATCATGCCCTTTCAAACTTAGAGTCCATTAATATACAGAATAGAGCTGTTAAATCAATTAATCTCGACCAAAATAAAAGTTTATGTTTGCATAATACAGTATGTGTACTGTATATATTTATATGTATATATAAATACTCACACATACATGTATATATTTAAGAAACATATGTAATATATATTTATATTCATATACAGTATAATATAAATCATACATAAATATGAGAATATACATACACACGTAAATATTTCTTAAATAGATGCATGTATGTATCTGTATTTATAAGCAATATATATTATGTAAACAAAGTTTTATTTTGGACGCTATCAATCGTGATTAATCAATTTGACAGCCCTAATACAAAACAAAACAAGAAACAAGTCTTTCCACACTCATTCTGGTTTAAATTTTAGTAAACTGCACGTTTATACTGTATATGCAGGTCTTCAATAATCTCCAATTTCCTTAGTAAAAATGATTTGACACAATGTCACAATGAGAGATTACAAGACATTGACTGTTCTTTGAAAAACAATAGCTGGAAATGCTTTTACCTCCACAAAAAAACCCCAACCTTTTAGCAACTAATCCCATTTAAAACAAATGTACTAAATCATTACAAAATGAGTGTAAAGGCGTGAATGCAAACAAACATTATTCTTATTTCCAAACCTACTCACTACCCTCCCTTTGCTCACTCCGTTCAACTGTCCAAATAATTGCAGACTTTCAGGTCCAATCACACCACCAGTTAAACACCACACAGTGTCGTCTGCACAGTCGTCTGCAGATGAGCACCATCAAACGGTGCGGTCGGCCTGTGGTAGCTACGCTGTTAGCATTAGCATTAGCAATGTTAGAGAGCGAGACAGTGGCTGTAAACATCCATTAGTCGTTAGCAGTCTCCTCATTATTCCTCCCAAAGCTCTCTCATTAACGAGGCGCTAGCTGACAGGTAAACACGGCTAATGGCAATGGCCTATCAATAATGGCATTGTGTGTTAAAGGACTGGTCTGTGGGGGAAGATATAAATAGGGCTAAACTGTGATGGTTTATCATTAGCGGGAATTTGCCATGAACAAACCGATGGTGGTCATGAAGGTAGCGGCGTGAAGAGTTGTAGTTGTCATTGTGCTGTAGATACAATGTGTGTAGGGACAATATAATGTCAGAAAATGAGAGGTGGCTCAACTCAGGGGTACAAAAAAGTGCACAATGTTTAAATGTTCAAAATTGCACCGCTTAAGCTTGTGGGATTCTTACGCTAATGAGTCTACCGGACTGGATGTACGTTTGTGCGCCAGTGTGTGTGTTTACAGCAGGACAGTAGGGAGGGGACGAGTACAGAAGAGTAAGACGAAATATGTTATTTATGTTTGTTCTGGGTTCATCCCAAGTTCGTTTTACAATGAGATGTCCCAGGGGTGGTAACGGCCATGTTGCTGAGTTTGGAGCAGTGTGCGGCTGGTAATGGTCACGGGATGTACAGACTGAAGATTGGAGGGCTTGTCAGGGATCCATTACTGGAGTCACAGAGCACTAAATCAACCTTATACCCTCCATTGAAAAATACTCATACAAGGATGTCCAATATACACATACACACTTCTCGAGAAGAAGCACAAAAAAGCCACTGAGAAAGTGAGAATGTGAAAGACACAGAAAGTGAAAGCAGGGAAAGAGAGAGTGCAGCCCATCCATAAAAACATCAGATGTAACACTTCAAGGACTCAGACATAATTTTCCCTTAGCAGCACACAAGTTTATAACATGCCACTCACATGCTGCTGTAAAAAAAGACACCTGGAAAAAAATAACTTGATTTTATCAGGCAACATGTTAATTCACCAAGCTGATTATTTCTTTCTTGTTAGCTGACTTTTAATGCAATTTTGTCCTCAAAGTTTACCCAAAAATGAAAATGCGGTCATCATTTGTCATCACTTTCACTTTCATTTCAAACCTTTTTGATTTCTTCCAGGGACAAAAACACAAAATTCGTTTTTATCCTGACCACCCTTTCTAATATTTTTATTAAATAAAGTGTTGCATACAAATTTGCTATATCGTGTGTGCATAATTTATTCAGTTTAATTTGTTATACTGTTATGCATAAAAGAAGATATTTGAAAGAATGTTGGTAACCAAAGAGTTGACGGTAGCCATTGATTTCCTTTATATTTTTCCATACTATGGAAGTCAATGGCTACCGTTAACTCTTTGGTTACCAACATTCCTTAAAATGTTCATTTTTGGGTGAACCATCCTTTTAATGGATAATGATAATAGACAATGACTTACATTTCTATATGCATTCAGTCTTTATGTTACATTTATATGATATTTTGATTGTTTTTGATGCTTAAAAGCTTCATTCCCCCATTAATTGTGACTGCATGGAAAAACTAACGGTCCCACTTTATATTAGGTGGCCTTAACTACTAGGTACTTACATCAAAAAATAAGTACAATGTACTTATTGTGTTCATATTTTATTGCAAAACACTTTTGCTGCAGAGGTGGGATATGGGTAAGATTAGGGACAGGTTTGGTGGTATGGGTAGGATTAAGGGTTGTATAAATGTAATTACAGAAATAATTACAGATGCAGGTATTTTTAAAATAAAAGTACAATGTAAAAATATATATGTACACAGTAAATGCATTGTATCAAATGATTAATTTAGATGCAAGTACATACTGTAGTAGTTAAGGCCACCTAATAAAAAAGTGGGACCGAATGTCCTGTGTGAATAACATTAGGGCAACTACATAATGACAGCCTTTTCATTTTTGGGTGAAGTATCTCTTATGTCAATACATACAACTGCTTGAAACTCCCCAGAATGGTCATTAAATGATAGAAGCACAAGCTCACTCACACTCGTACATGCCTGTACAAGAGAAGTTGTGTTTGGGAGGAGGAGAGAAGCGCTTTTGGCTTTCCACCACTCTAATTACACAGCCTGACCTCCCACCGGTCGCCCTGCGCAGGCCCTTCTCAGATCAATATTCATTCTTTTAGATCTGTCATCTGCTTTTGACGCTATCGACCACACACTGTCTCTCCTCTCTCCTCCCTTTCTGATTTATTCATTTATTTAGCTCCACCGCACCCCCTTGACCCCTAAGGCTAGCTATTGCACATACACAAGGGTCAGTCTATATGAGATGGTTAACCTGGCATTATCCCTGTTTTTCTCTTTCTCTGTGTCTCTGTCAATGTACTAAGGGCTAGGAAGAATTGCCCTTGGTGGATTCCAATGGCAGTCATTTTCTATGGTAATATTTTGTGGGCTCCCACTCTGCGCAAAGTGAGTATATTGGTTTTTGGCTGGTGTTATTGCAGATAAGAGCCCAGGAGCTAATGAACTAAGCGAGGGCTGAGCCAAGGTCAAAGCCTTCATTTAGGAATATCCAATGGGCATCTGCCACTCTGTGTGGACACGCATATGGTAATCGCCTCTAGCACTCTACAAGAGTTCGCTCTCAGGATGTTGTTTTTCTAGTTGTGACCCGTATTACTCATGTTCTAAGTTGTGCTGATTTCCAAAAGAGGCTTTTAAAGGTCTTGAAAATTATACATGCCTCTTTAAAATTGTGGTGACTCCAGGTAATGATGATGATGATGATGGTGGTGGCACAAAGGGACAGGAGGACACAATCAAAGATGCAAAGTGCACTGGGTGCAATGCAAATGCCAAGCAAGGTCAACCTACACACATGTAAGGAAGATAAATTTAGATAAATATCTATCTATCTATCTATCTATCTATCTATCCTTCTCTCTGTCTAAGGCGTACAAACCTTCAAAGTTTGCTTTCCCATTTTAAATTACACTCATATGAATTTATTAGAATTAGAATTTTATTTTCTTTTATTAAAATTCGAATTGCTGTTCTGCTTTGAACTGATCTGGAATTCAAAAAGCATGCTCAGTTCTGAATGGATGAGTTGTGCATCTTAAAGAGGTGTGCTATTACTTTTCTAAGCTCTAAGAGGTAGACTCTTCGGATTTGAACCAGTGAACACTTCAGAAGTAACCACTCATAGCAACCGCACAACACCATGCTAACAAATACTAAGCAAACATTTAAGCAAGCACAAACAATGCCCTGCGAAACCACACTGGAAAACTCACATTTTCTTCAGATTTTTTCTTTAAACTATTGTTATGTATTTAGTGTGTTGCATCCCCTGGTAATGGGGAAATACTGTTGGTATCCCCTGAACTTTAGCCCTTCTCTAACATTCACTGTGAATTCCCCTTTGATGCTTAATGTGACAAGCCTCTCTCTCCATCTCTGTACTGTCCTCTTCTGGTGACAGACTTCAAATAAGCCATCACTCCAGGGTCATATGACTGACAGCTGTCAATCAGGTTTTGCAAAAAGGGAAAACTCCAAAAAAAAAAAACTCACATTGAGTTTCTCATACACTATCGTTAAAATTTTGGGGTTGGCAAGATTGTTTTTTGTTTTTTTAAATAAATTTCTTATGCTCACCCAGGCTGCAATTCTTTTAACAAAAATACAGGAAATATTTAACATATTTAAAAATGTAATTTATTCCTGTGATGGCAAAGCTAATTATCCTTAAATGAAAACAGTCTGCAAAGTTGTTAATCAAAAAAGTGCATGATAAATAAAAATGTTGTCTCTGAAAAGAGAGAGTCGATTCTGAATCGCCTTAAAGAGGCGTCATATTTTCAAATCTTTTGCCTGTTACCAGTATACGTCACTGGGTAACACATTTGCATAATTCCCGCCTGCCCGCGACTCTGACCTGCCCACAAACACTTTCACTAGTTAGTGTGTTTACATCATGTCAAGAAGACGCTGTGTTCAAGGATACCACAGAAATACAATTTGAACCTTTTGTTGTGTGCTCGTCATTTTACCAAGGACTTCTTCTCTAATCTTGGCTTTTATCTTCGTCGGCTTCTAATCTTCTTTATTTGGACTAACAAGCTCTCCGAACCACAACCTTCGAGCCTCTGCAGTCAGTAGAGCTTAATTCGTCAGTCACTGACGTAACGTAGAACGTGACTGACTGAATGGGAACGTCTAGGTTACTTGTGTAACCCTCGTTCCCTGAAGGAGGGAACGGAGACGTTACGTTCCGTCGCCACAGTTGCTGTACCACCGCTGTACGGCCGGGGCACGTAGTCTCGGCTCCTCAGCGAAAAACTGATATGTGTTTGCACGCACTCTCCTTTTATACCCGCACTGCGGGGTGGGGTGCGCGTGGCGAAACACGCACCACAACTGTCATTGGCTTGTTTAGTTAACACTCGAAGGTGATTGGGCTCTCGGGCGAGATCCCAATTCGTCAGTCACTGACGTAACGTCTCCATTCCCTCCTTCAGGGAACGAGGGTTACACAAGTAACCTAGACGTTTCCTGGAGGAGAGTTTAATTGCTCTTTGAGAGACTTTATGGACTATGCCTTGATTCTAAGTGGCTCTGCATTCACTGGGGGTGTTGTGAAGGAGGAACACGACACTCCTGCAGTATCTGTCCTTCCAGAGCTTGGTTCCTTTATGGCTACCGCTTCAGAGCTTCTTCACAAAATGGCCGCCGGCCCAGAGACGTTTTACAAAATGGCTGCCAGCCCGAAGGCTGTTCACAAAATTGCCACCGCTCCTGAGTCTCGTCCCGTCATGGCCGCCATTCCAGAGCCTGCTCACGTCAAGCCTGCCAAGCCAAAGCCTGCTCACATCTCTGCTGATCTTCCAGAGCCTGGGTCAAGTCAAGTCACCGCTGATCGTCCAGAGTCTCGTCACGTCACCGCTGATCGTCCAGAGTCTCGTCACGTCACCGCTGATCGTCCAGAGTCTCGTCACGTCACCGCTGATCGTCCAGAGTCTCGTCACGTCACCGCTGATCGTCCAGAGTCTCGTCATGTCACCGCTGATCGTCCAGAGTCTCATCACGTCATAGCTGTCATCCCGAGCCACGCAGACTCATTGTTCTCAAACGACATTGTTTCAACGTTCTCAAGCCTGCCGGCTGTTACTCACTCCAGTTCCCCAGGCACAGCACCGTCAGTCTTGGAGATAGATGATGTACTCTCTGTCCTGCCAGTTATGGCTACGACCATTCTCTGTGTTTGGGCCGTACACACCACCATAGATTCCCCAGAGGTTGCAGCTTCCACTGCAGAACCTCCCGAGGTGGTGGCGCCCACTCTAGTCCCTAAGTTTACCCCAGATCCCTCTCCAGCCCTTGAATCTGATCTCCAGTCCCAGAGCCTGCTTCAGTACTCGAATTCATTCCTGAGCCTGCTCTAGTTCCAGAATCCATTTCTGAGTCTGCTCCAGAGTTCACCCCAGCTCATGAGTCCGCTCCGGCCTATGAGTCTGATCCAGAGTCCGCTCTAATATCCAAATCATTCCCGAGTCTGTTCCTGTCCCCGAATACACTTCTTAGTTTACTCCAGTCCCTGAGTCCGCTCCAGCTCCCCCAGAGGTGGCAATTTTCATTGCAGAACCCTTCATGGTGGCGACATCCGCTTCTGCTCCTCCTGAGACAGCAGTGGCACTCATGTTGATCCTTTGCTGCCTGCCGTGACCATTGCTTGTTTATCTGGATTACTCTTTTGCCTTGTCTCTGCTGTTACTGTTTGCTGTTTCTGAACCTTGCCTGTTTTGACCATGCTCTCTTTGAATAAAGCCTGGAAATGCATCTCACTCCGTTGTCATGCCTCCTACGTTACATTATTGGAGCACTATATTATTGTTTTATGTAAAGGTGCTTTGTCAATGTTAACACTCGCTAACTTGCTCAAGGACTCCTCTCTGTGCCAATCACCAGGCCCCCCATTCCAGAGCCTGCTCCCGTCAAGCCTGCCAAGCCAGAGCCTGCTCACATCTCTGCTGATCTTCCAGAGCCTGGGTCAAGTCAAGTCACCGCTGATCGTCCAGAGTCTCGTCACGTCACCGCTGATCGTCCAGAGTCTCGTCATGTCACCGCTGATCGTCCAGAGTCTCATCACGTCATAGCTGTCATCCCGAGCCACGCAGACTCATTGTTCTCAAACGACATTGTTTCAACGTTCTCAAGCCTGCCGGCTGTTACTCACTCCAGTTCCCCAGGCACAGCACCGTCAGTCTTGGAGATAGATGATGTACTCTCTGTCCTGCCAGTTATGGCTACGACCATTCTCTGTGTTTGGGCCGTACACACCACCATAGATTCCCCAGAGGTTGCAGCTTCCACTGCAGAACCTCCCGAGGTGGTGGCGCCCACTCTAGTCCCTAAGTTTACCCCAGATCCCTCTCCAGCCCTTGAATCTGATCTCCAGTCCCAGAGCCTGCTTCAGTACTCGAATTCATTCCTGAGCCTGCTCTAGTTCCAGAATCCATTTCCGAGCCCCCTCCAGTCCCAGAGCCTGCTCCAGTACTTGTATTTTTATCCCCGAGCCGGTTCTAGTTCCAGAATCCATTTCTGAGTCTGCTCAAGAGTTCACCCCAGCCCATGAGTCCGCTCCGGCCTATGAGTCTGATCCAGAGTCCGCTCTAATATCCAAATCATTCCCGAGTCTGTTCCTGTCCCCGAATACACTTCTTAGTTTACTCCAGTCCCTGAGTCCGCTCCAGCTCCCCCAGAGGTGGCAATTTTCATTGCAGAACCCTTCATGGTGGCGACATCCGCTTCTGCTCCTCCTGAGACAGCAGTGGCACTCATGTTGATCCTTTGCTGCCTGCCGTGACCATTGCTTGTTTATCTGGATTACTCTTTTGCCTTGTCTCTGCTGTTACTGTTTGCTGTTTCTGAACCTTGCCTGTTTTGACCATGCTCTCTTTGAATAAAGCCTGGAAATGCATCTCACTCCGTTGTCATGCCTCCTACGTTACATTATTGGAGCACTATATTATTGTTTTATGTAAAGGTGCTTTGTCAATGTTAACACTCGCTAACTTGCTCAAGGACTCCTCTCTGTGCCAATCACAACAGGCTTGGCCAGCTGACCAATCAGAGCAGAGTAGGCTTATGGAAGTGCGGGGTTTGCTCCGAACTTGCTTGGAACAAATCGTTTCGAAATCATTGGCAAATGACTCTAATATTAAATGTATATTCTGAGAAAATTGCAATGTTTTTTTTCACTTTAAAATACCATATGACCTGCTCTTTAATATATATGTGGAATAAAGCATGATACATTATTTCCAGGATTATTTGATGAATTCAAACGAACATTTTATTTTTAAAGAGAAATCTTTAGTAACATTGTAAATGTCTTTACTGTCACTTTTGATCGATTTAATGCATTCTTGTGGAATAAAAGTACTAATTTCTTTGAGAAAAAAAAATACTGTCCCTAATTTTCTGGAACCCGAGCAAACAACAGTGAATTTTTCATCACCACCTGTGTGAATCTGACATCTAGAAGTCATTCCTAACGTCATTTGTCTTTCTCTTTTCCTCCTTGTCTGTGAATTTGTTTCCTATATTAAGACTAAGGTTTCCCTTCTATCTTCTCATTTGACCCGTCAGCAATATTTTTCATTTGACTCACCTGACTCCTGCCACCTGTCTGCCTGTGTCTTGCTGTTCATCCAGTAAACTGAAAAAGAGATGTGGTTTGGGCAAAGAGGCTGCAAGATTTCCACAACAGACAGCCAGATGTCAATCACTTCAATTAGCAGGATACTGGGACCCTCCACGATCTTTGCCCCCTGGCATCTTTTATTTTTGACGGGATTAGGGGGTTATGAAAGCACAGCTCCTAAAAGACAAGAGAGGGAAGGGTGTGGAGAGTTAAATTTTCAAAGTCAATACCCCCAACAAATTACCCTGGCTAAAATACTGAAATAAATAAATGTGTGGAGGATGGTGGGTGATCAGGGGCACAGAGGGGCGGAGGGATGAGGCAGACGCGGGGCTGGCTGCAGGGGTTTACAAAAATCAATAGACAAACAAGCAATGGAAATGGAAGCAGGAAAAAATAAGCATTTAAAGAAATTCCGCTCCTTTGGATGGGGACGGAGATGAGGCCGTGCATGGAGGGGGATGGTTTGGGTATGAATGCAGAAGAGCTCCAGGGAGCTTTGGATGAGGCAGTCGGCCCACAATGCCCTGCAGCCTGACAGGGTTGAGTGACCATATTAGCGTCAGCAGGCAAACAAGGTAAACCTGTGGGGGTTAACGCAGAGAATTATGGGTAGGCCCTTTTCCACCAATTCTCCTTTGCATCAGGCAGGTAAGGGAGTCTGTGTTGCAGTGGTCAATTGCTAAAGAGCAAGACCAAAGTATTACTAATAGTCTGGTTTAATGTTTCAAGTGGTAAACGGGAGCGCAGGGTTGTGTGGTCGGCACTAAGGTAAACAGGTCAATAGTATTGATCTTGCTTCCCTCGCACTTCAGCCAGGGCCAGCAACATGTAATGCATTACAAGCTCCTGTTCTGCATTGCGCCTCAACAGCAGTATAAGACTCAGTGAGTGTGTGAATGTGTGCTTGTGTGTGTTCCTACGTCTGTAGTGGCTGTACGTGCCAGAACTCTTGCCTGAGAGCATTTGAGTTTTTAAAAAAATACTACACAAATTCACAGTTTAATCAAAGTATTTGTGTCCTGAACATTACCATTGTGTGCTACAATAACAAAAGCATTAACTAAAGCTTTGTCTCTCATGCTTCTTCGTTCACATGGAAATTACATGAACACCGATGGAAACGTACATTTCTAAATTGTTATCTGACATTAAATCAGACACGATCTCTCTCAGACACGCCGAATCTCTCTTTTTTGGTGAAATTTGTAAGACAACATAGAATTTAATTTGACCCTTTTTGGGTGACATATTTGGCCGGTGAATTTCTATATTATAATTATATATTAAGAAAATATACATTAAATATAAAAATACATATTATTAAAATATGATAAATATATAATATAAAAAATTTGTTATATAAATAATAAAAACCCCTCTCACTAGTTTATTTAATTTTTCTATTAACAACATCCATCAGTGAATTTTGTAATTTTTTCTGAACCATCATTCCTCTCATCGCACTACATGCCATTTACACCACATTTCAAATTATGTACTATGTACTATGTTTAATAACATTCAATTTGAATCATTTTTGGAGTAAATCAACTGATACATCGTCTTTCATTTTGTATCCACAAAATAAATTCACACAATTAACACAAATAATATTTTCACATAATTTTCATTCCTTTTTAAGCCAACCTTTTTTTCCCACAATTAATAAAAAGATGACATGTAAAATCAAATTAAACACACATATAACACTGATAAAATGCTCACAAATCCTGATGTCTATACGAAACATTATGAAAAATTATCAATCTATCTTAAAAAGGGCTGAGCAGTCCATTATATCAGATCAGAAGTGCTGCACCAACAGATGCTGCATCACTCAATAACAGAAAATGTGATGTTAGTGGAATTTTAACAAAGTCTGAAAATTAGTAAGTGGATCTTAAAGTTAAGTAGATTATGGTGCAGAGCAGGAGACGTAATGAAATAATGAATCAAATCTACCTCTCTTTCTGTGCAGTACCTCCGTGTTACTCAAAGCAGGGCCCATGCCAAATCCACTGCATGTGGGAAATAGATTCTCTATAGAACTCTCTATTTACACCCTCTCCTGGCTGGCAGCGGTGGCTAGCGTGGCCAGCCAGCCGATGACAAGGGAACCCCACCTCTCCAGAGCCCATTAAGACATGCAACAGACTGTGTAACCCTGATTATTGCATCACAACACCGGGAACGGCTGTTCAAATTATGGCTGGCTGAGGAGATTGGGTATTTCCTTAATTTAAACAATAACTCACTGCCCTACTCTTGGACCTCCCATTGATGTATGGCTCTTTTATTTAATGTGTTAATTATTCCAGCTTGATCTGTAATTCCCAGCGCAAGGATTTACAGAGGCTGAGACGGAGAGAGAGAGAGAGAGAGAGAGAGATAATATGAAACAGAAACCTTGGGGAAAGATCTGTTTAATTTGCTTCTCACCAAAAACATCGCCCCTGCATGCTTGCTTTATTGATTTACACCCCGACTCATCTTTCCATAGATTTACTTATTATTTTTCGATTCCAACTAATTCAATTAAAAACCTTTTTACTGATGTAAATTCCACCGCAACATTTCATGTTTCTTATTCACACACTTACACTCACACTCTTAGTAACACATGCCTGGCCACAGTCTCGCATTCACGCGCACGTTCACTCGGCGATGGAGATTTCGCAAGTGTAAATGAGCCTGTGCCTTTCTCGCCGACTGACTCCGCTTATTATACTTCAGTCACACCCCAAGCGTCAATCAGAAAGCGTTGCCCTGCAAAGTGGCGCACCATACGCACCACAGTTTCAGCTAACCATATGCTACGCGTACATGCTCGCAGCTCACGCTCCATGTCAGCTCGTGCCCATCCGGCCAGGCATTTAAGCATTGCTAAGACCCAAACGAGAGCTTTAAATAAGTGCGCTAAGGGGGGAAGAAGTGCACCAAGTGGAGTGTCGAGTCGCAGGGCACAAACATCCTGGCTAATACACATTAATGTTTTTGAATCATCTATTCGGCCGGACAGGGCATCACAGTATGTTAAGGGGCGAAACATTTCCGTCACACGCTTGTGATTTTCGGCCAATCACAAAGCACTGGGTAGCTGGCCAATCACAGCACAACTCACTTTTCAGACCAATGAACTTTGTAAAAATCGACGCGTTTCAGAAAGGCGAGGCATAGAGGAGTAACAATAAGTGAGTGCCGTGACATGTGGCCAAGTATAGTGACCCATACTTGGAATTAGTGCTCTGCATTTCACCCATCCAAAGTGCACACACACAGCAGTGAACACACACACCGTGAACACACACCCGGAGCAGTGGGCAGCCATTTTTCCTGTGGCACCCAGGGATCAGTGGGGGGTTCAGTGCCTTGCTCAAGGGCACCTTAGTCATGGTATTGAAGGTGGGAGAGAGCGCTATACATTGACTCCCCCCACCTACAATCCCTGCCAGTACGAGACTCAATCCCACAACCTTTGGGTTACGAGACCGACTCTCTAACCATTCGGCCACGACGTACATTATGTGGAACATTTTTGAACTTTAAACCGCATAAACACATTTCATTACACCAAATACACAAACTAATGTTCTTTTTAGCAACATCATATGATGGTGTAAATGTACATATTTAAAAAATAAATAAATAAAATATATATTTTTTAAAACATGTTAATAACGGTGGAAACGCATCATCATAGTCTGTGAAAAGTGTCCAATTCATTGCTCTAAAAAAAAAAACAGTTGTTAAGAGGTTAACGATGTTAAAAAGATAGTTCACCCAAAAATGAAGATTCTGTTATAATTTGCTCAACCTCATGTCAATCCAAACCTGTATGAATTCCTTTTTTAATCACAAAAGAAGATATTCTGGTTTAACTGTTTTGTCCGAATGAAAGTCAATGAGGTCCTAAAAACACTGAGGTAAAAAAACAAAAAAAAAAAAAACTGAGAGTTTAAGTTTTAAATCTTTTGTCTTTCACAGAAGCCAACCAAGTCAACCTGGTTTGAAACAACATGAGAGTGAGTAAATTATAACAGAATTTTAAGTTCGGGTAAACTAGCCCTTAAATAGTTAACTTTAGGACTGTCTAAAGATTACTTATTTTAAAGTCAATACGAAATAAAAATTTAGCCTATTTGCTTCCTAAATTTGCAATGTTCTTGGTCTTGTTGTGAATTATTTATTGCACATTGTTCCAAAAAAAAAGAAAGAAAAACAAGAAACTAAACTGACTTCCTAATCTTTCATCAAAACATAAGTTGTCTCAAACAGCTTTCTTATGGCTTCCTCTTATGGCTTATGGCAAGTCCTCTTATTTTTCAGCCCTTCACCTCATATAGAGGCAACTTTTCATAGTCCAATCATATACCTTGTTTTATATATGGCAGATGCTGTTATCCAAAGAGACTTACACTGATTTATTAAGCTATACATTTTTTTCTTAATTCATGAGGAGTGAGTAAATTATAACAGAATTTTAAGTTCGGGTAAACTAGCCCTTAAATAGTTAACTTTAGGACTGTCTAAAGATTACTTATTTTAAAGTCAATACGAAATAAAAATTTAGCCTATTTGCTTCCTAAATTTGCAATGTTCTTGGTCTTGTTGTGAATTATTTATTGCACATTGTTCCAAAAAAAAAGAAAGAAAAACAAGAAACTAAACTGACTTCCTAATCTTTCATCAAAACATAATTTGTCTCAAATAGCTTTCTTATGGCTTCCTCTTATGGCTTATGGCAAGTCCTCTTATTTTTCAGCCCTTCACCTCATATAGAGGCAACTTTTCATAGTCCAATCATATACCTTGTTTTATATATGGCAGATGCTGTTATCCAAAGAGACTTACACTGATTTATTAAGCTATACATTTTTTTCCCTGGGAATTGAACCATAACCTTGGCTTTGCTAACTACATGTTTTAACGTTTGCGCTAGTAGAACCCTGCACTATTTTGTCACATATACTATCATGTTTCCCTCAAAATACATCACATAAAATGAATTGTGAACAATGTTTCATGTTCATTTTAAAATTCTTGTCTATGCATTACACTACTGTTTATAGAATCTATTGAGCACCGACCAGTGAATCAGGCTACCCCACACCGACCACCACACACCCAGATCTGCAGCCCGGGCTCTAGGCCTCTACATCCCTGTGAAACCAGTGCAACTGAGGCTGGAGACGCCACATGAGGTGACAATGAACGTACCTGCGGTCTCTGTGGATGCGGGGCACCCGTCCGTCCATGGCCGGCATACAAATAAATAATGCAATGTACACCTAATGCAGTGGTCCCAAACGTAGGAACCTGCCGTCGCCTCCAGCTGCCTTTGGGGTGGAAAATAATTACAATGCAGAGAGTGAGAACAGGCCTCCTATACACAGCGTAATGGGCCAAAATAAGGGGATGGAATGAGGCTGCCCTCTACGCTTCACTGCCTTTTCCACAACACACACACACACACGCTGCCCAGCTGAAAGTTACTACAAGCAAATTGCCTTTGCATATCCCCATTCAACACTGAAAAAGGCTTCCATCTAGGAGGAAGTGAGAGTCACTTATAATGGAGGGATGAATACACAAACAAGTAAACAGAGGCCGGGAGCGAGTAAATAAACCTGGGGAGTGGAGAGATGGAATCGTCTTGCTTGCAAATAACTTTTCTGTTTACCTTGTTTGTTTCCTACTGTAATTATGCATTATATTATGCATCTGCCAGCATTCATAACAAATATTTCGTTTAATGCTTTAAACGTTTCCACGTGTTCTAATTATGCATATGAGGAAGCTCAGATATGTAGTGCCGTAGTGTTATAATGCTGATGCCTCGGAGTATTGATTGGACTAACAGATTAATTGGAAATAGAGTAACAGATTCACAGATCGAGTGATTACTTAATTAAGTTTAGCAATTAATATTCATTTACAGTCTCTAGGTTTTCCATATTTCAGGGGCACTGTACACACTGTTGAAGCATATTGTGATCCAGTACACACAAAGAGAAAGGCTGTGCATGGATAATAAAGGCGGTCGATGCAGTGCTGTTTGATTGGAGATCAACATGTTTACTTTGGCTCTCTCAAACCTCAGTCTGAGCTGAGATGTAAGACACTGTACCCTTACCTCCAAACCACAAACTATACGCTTTTCATGTTAGGGTAGATTTACATTGCTTCACTTGACAGATGTTTTCTTACAAATGCAGCACATAGATACAAGATCATGCATACACTGTACACTCACATTTTTAGAGAGATTTTAGTATTCTGTTTGGGGTCCAAGAGACACTTGGCTATTTTGATAGCTTGGGGAAAAAAAGTGCTTGACATTGAAGTATCAGGTATACTCCATGATTTTTCTTAATCTTATGAGAGCTGACTGTCAACAAAATTTCAACATAATGCACTCCATTCATTTTACATCACTTTTGTTTGGAGTCTTGTAAAACCCTAAATATGAATTTTCAAAAAATGTTGTAGAATATTTCAACTGTTTTTTAATACAAAAATTGTATTCTATTTTTCTACATTATGGTTTTGATGGGGTCAAACTATCCTAAACAAACAATATTACAAGAACAGAATCCAATCACATTAAAAAACAAAAAGTTGTTTAAAATAGTTTATTTCTAAAAATTACTTTTTTTTGCTTTGTTTAAATAAAGCTTCAATGATAATTTCCTCTGTGTTCTCAGCAGCTCCTCAAGGTCAAAACAGAGTTTCTCGTCCCACAGGAGGAGCGCTGGAGCCGAGGCCTACTCTTTAAGCTTCACTCTGCTCTCTCCACTGGGCATGGGAGATCCAGAGTGGGTTGAACTCATCTCAGCTGCCCACATCGACCTCCTTCCCCCTGGGCGACCACTGCTCTGGGGTTCTGGCCACTTCCCTTTGAAGCTCTAAAGACTTTTGGTGGAAACATTGAATGTCCTTGAGAGGCCCCACCCCACTGTGACCCTAACAGGCTCCAAAATTCCCTTGTCCCCTGTGTTATTTTCAGCCCCTTATCTTTGTCTAGGGCTATACTAAAAAGGGCTAGAAAGTTAGGATTATACAGATTTTTTTTTGTACACCAAATAAGGTTTAAAATGTTAAAACTGTGAGAATGAGCTATGTAGTAGAAATTGTGAGTAGATCTTCGATTTGCTTTGTTCTAAAAAAAAAGAGAGAAAAAAAGACGGTTATTGATGCCTTGCCTTAGCATATGTTATTTTAATAATCAATGATTGAATAGTGATATAATAGCAAAACAGGTACTTCAAAAACAAAAACTGTCTTTATGTTTTATATAATATAATGTAAATTATAGCTTATACAAACTTAATCCTTATCAGCTGTTGCTCTTTCCACAGTGAGATATATGTAAATGCTGTTGCTTTAAGAGCCATTTCATGACAAGATCTGAATATTGTGAATGGAAGAGAGTATATCAACTTTGGAAAGACATTTACAGTAAATTTAGTTGTAGTGTTCTCAGCAAACACATTTTGGTTCCCAGAATGTTTCTGAAATGTTCTTATGATAAATAAATAAATACATTTTAATGTTATTTTATTAAGTAATATTTTAAATATGAAAAATAATAAGAAAAATAAATGTTATTATTACTATTATTATCATCATCATCATTTTCATATATTAATACAACTACTACTACTAATAATATTAGTCATATAATAATTTTATAATAATTATAATTAGTTTATTATTTTTAATAAGATAGATAGATAGATAGATTTTTCTTTTTTAGAAGTTGTATTTACCTTTCTTAATTTTCATGTGTGTGTGTGTGTGTGGTATGGCCAGGAGGCATGATTATTATAATTTAAAATTTTATATTTATATTATATTTTATATATTTAAATAATACAATTATTTATTTTTGTAGTATTTAAATAAATTAATAATAAAATAATTGTTGCAATTTATAATTTTAAAATTAAAATGTTCCTAGAACTGTAGGAATTGGTTTCCAAAAACAAAACTAACTGAGCACTATACACATTCGGGGAATGTTCTATATTTACTAGGTTATAGATACCCTTTAGATGTCTTTCAAGATTCAGAAGCTGAAAACAGAGTTTAAAACTAAAATGTGTTGTTCTGCCAGACATCTTTCCCACAGGGGTCCACGTTAGTTGGAAGTCATTACTACACCATAATCCTTCTGACAGTAACATAAAGTTTAATCATCGTTCTCATTTGCTTTGGAATTGGTTGCATTTTCTTATGTCTTCCACTATACATCAATATGAGTTGCATATTACGCCTCAAACTCCATCCCCGTAAGATTCATTAGCAGCTATTTTGCGTAGAACAGCAGCACACATAAAAAACGCACAAATAACTGAGTGTACATCATTAGGTTTTCAAGCTGTACACAGCACTCACACACACACACACACACACACACACGGCTGTCATTTTCTCAGAAACAAGCAAGGAACATGCATTTGACCTGGCAGGCTTTTCCACTGGCCCACCTCTATTTTCCTGTCATTATCGCCCGATGAGCAGTACAACTATGTGTGCGTGTGTGTGTGGGTAGAGACGTCACTGTGTCTCTCTGGCACACACAGAGTAGATTCATGCCCAGAGGCAAGTGCCTTTGAATAACGGTAGGTTAAGACATAATCATCTACACGAAGGAGAAGATTCTCTTTGACCCGTGTCACCTCGCCACCTCATTCACCAGAGCTGGCGGGCCAGGAGAGAGGAAAAGCTAATTGCAAAGGGTGAACCTAGAGGCAATAGAGGAGACACAGAGACAGAGAGAAGGAAAAGAGAGTGCGAGGGAGACAGAGAGGGGGTATCCCGCCACTTTGAAGCTAAATGAGGAGCTCTTGTACCGCTCCAGAGACCAGGAGACAGAGAGACATATTTTAGTCAGCTGACACCTGTTAAAGTCTGAGATATTGGGCGCTCCAACATCTGAGCTGAAGATACTCGAATAAAGTCGTGGGAGATTCGGTGAACGCTTTCAAGCACTCTAGCTTTGTGTGCACTCTCAAATCTCTAGCTCTTACACATAGACATGGTCCAGAATTAACAGTCGGCAAGTGGTTTTCTGATAAATTGTCGAGCTCTGTCACTGTCAACTCTGTTAAGCCACTACAACATAAGCACAAAGAACAAAATCAAGTGTCATTTCAGCAAGAGATGCTGTCATTGCTTATTAAATAAGAAAAGCAAGGAGAAAGCTATCTGTTAGTACTGAGCTGCAGTTGCTCAGCTAGTGCAGGAACCCCTGCAAGTATACCATTTGAAATCTGCCAATCTGCCAAAGCTTCTGTGGTTCATGTGAAATGCCATAAATGCCATGTGACTAATAACTCTGGAGCCACGTCAGAATGGAATAATGCTGATGACACTACAAAATGGCACAGTTAAAGGGATAGTTCACCCAAAAATGAAAATTCTGTTTTAATTACTCACCCTCACGTTGTTCCAAACCTGTAAGACCTTTGTTCATCTTCAGGACTAAAATTAAGATATTTTGATGAAATCCGAGAGCTCTCTCTCCATAATGAATGAATTAATGAATGATGCATTTATGCACAATGACGGCGCGTCATAGCATACGGGATGAGGAGGAGAAGAATTGTTGAATAAAGTCGTTATTTTTGTTTTCTTTGTGCACAAAATGTATTCTCGTAATTCCAGTTGAACCCCTGATGTCACATGGACTATTTTACCGATGTCCTTGCTACGTTTCTGGACCTTGATCGTGGTAGAACCCTTGTTATGGGAGGGTCAGAGAGCTCTCGGATTTGATCAAAAATAATTTAATTTGTGTTCCGAAGATGAACGAAGGTCTTGCGGGTTTGGAATGACATGAGAGTGAGTAATTAATGACAAAAAAATTATTTTTGGGTGAACTATCCCTTTAAGGGTCAATGACAAATAAGAGTGTTGACAATAATAATAAGGAACAACTTTAGAAAAATCTTTTTTATCTTACATGTGCCAAGTTAAATTAATAAATGTACTCTTTTGTGTTTATGTTTTTTTTTCTAAGAAATAATAAAAGATTATGCCAAACAACATTTTTCTTTTCAAGAAATGTATCCAAAAATATCTAAATTCATTTTGATTTAGACATTAAATTCATGCTCATCATCGAAGATGTGTATTCAATTCACTGTGCGTAAGAATTGCATTTTTTACAAACTTAGTGATGACAGATGGGGGACAGCTGAAATCTTCCGTTTCAGCTGAAATAATTTTGGAGGGTCGAACACATAGCAAAGATAACCTACAAAGAGTTATCATGTCAGCAGTGGACGCATTGTACTATGTCCATAAATTATGCTAGAGTAGCAAAATATAAAATTTGTTCAGCTGAAATATCGATAAGCGGCTCATTGCCAAATAACTACAAACACAAATAACTACTACAAACGGTTTATCATCTGTGATAGATTTAAGAAAAAAAAGCTTTGTATCATTTCGCCCAAAAGTCTTTACAGATTTGTTAATATCTTTTCTAAGCAAGCCTTATGTGCTACAGGCATCTTGACTGTAAAAACAATAGGCTAATAGTCGGAATAAACAGCAAATGTTACCTTTTAAAATGATCTCCAATTTGGTTAAACTAATGAAATATTTTAATAGTATTTTGGAGAAATAGAAATAGTCAGACATGACTGCTTTAGCCCAAAAATCCTTATCCTTGACTATTTAGAATTTTTTTTTTTACATAATATTACTGACAATTTTCCAAAAACTATTTTAAAAATGTGCAGACTTCCACTGGGAAGGTAATACAGAGTCTGGACCTCTTAAAACTTTAATTGAACACTAATGGTGTAGATACAACACTTTAATTGAACACCAGTGGTGTAGATACACAATGTACCAGCAGGGGCTAGAGGGGCCTTAACAAACAGCAAAACCTTAGACCTCTTAGAGAAACAAATTGGGATAACTGGGATGATAATTTGCTAAATTCACTTACATGGCAATCAAAAAACAATTATGCATTCAATCACCATTGGCAGGTTCTGGACCCTTTGTACAAAATGAACTCGCATAGCATCACAAAGAATTCTTCTTGACCGCTTGTTTTTTAGCATTTGCTGTCCCACTTTTACAGTTCCTACAGGAGTCTGTCTCTCCACACGGCTTGCGGTCCACTAACCTACTTTAGAACCACGTCAACACATCCTCTCAGGTCTTCCTGTCTCGACTGTCGTTTGAGGTAACTCAAGCTTTTAATGAGCTCTTAATCACAGATTCCCCCCCCTATATTTAGCCCATACATTGCATAAATGTGTAATTAGATGTATGGGGTCCGTATGTTTTTTTTTTTACTGTTTTTGATTGAAAAATACATTAAAAACAGTAATACAGTGTTGACGAGTAGCGATGCAACTAAAAGTAACTAGAAGTGGTGATGCTACTTGTTGTGATGTCATTCTCAAAATAAAAGAAGAACGTCTTAGTAGGTACTTTGTATCTCACTTTTTATTGAACTCAGTCCTACTTCCATCACTCATGTTCATCACTGCCCATCCCCCCACCTCTCGTACATTCTCACGAGAACTCCTACAACTATACTACACTACTAACCAGTAGATCAGCTGTCTTTATAATAGAGTAGCTTATAACAAGCTATTTTTTCCAACAAGTGGCTGTGTAGTGAAAAAAAATCTCATATTGTAAACACACTCTCCTAAATTTGTCTTTATTCATAGGATTAGAAATTCTGATTCATTCTAGTGATAAATCGGTTAAATACACTGACGAAAAAACATTCTTCAATAGTCACTGATTAAAGTGCCTGCAAGCCATTTTATATCTTCTACATTAAAGCTAAATATTTAGTTAAATGCTGCTGTTAATCACTATAAATTCAACCCAGTTATAAATAAATTAGGGTCTTTTATAGTTTTATAGTTAAAGATTAAGGTCAAGTTTAATAAACTCACCCTAATTGAAATTCATTCATTCAAAAACCCTCTTTTGTGCCTGAAAAATGCAGCTGTGACTAAAAGTAAATTGTATTCATCATATAATTTTACTTCAATTTCTCTACTTCAATGATATAAAGCCACATCCTGGTAAGGTTCACAACCAAACAGACATTTTCTTATCTATACAGTTCCGTTTTTTGGAATCACAAACCAAATATGACCAGTACCATGGACACAGTACCAAGGTAAATACTATAACATATGAAATTAGTTATTCAAAACCATGGTATATATCAAAGTACCATGGGACTAACGTATTTTTGGCCATGCATCATGGTAATACTACAGTATTCTAGAAAGTACTTTTGAGTATTTAAATACAATATATTAATTACTCAGTACTATTGCACATATCATGGTACTACCATTCCTTTTACCATAGCAATACCATGCATTTTTCAACATGAACCATGATAATATTGTGGTATTCTTTAAAGTACCTTGGTAATTAGGATAATTATTGATCTCAAAATATCATGGTACTACAATCTAATGCCAACATTGTATCTTGGTGCCACTCCAGTTCATTTTTGTAAGGCATGTCTTTCCTAGCAGGAGTTACCTGTTCGCTGCCACCTCTGGCACAGGAGGGGTTAATTCTATTTTGTCTGAGCATGTGTGTGTTTCACTGAAGCAGTTTGTATGTGGCTGTGTGTCTGTTTGTGTGTGTGTGTGTCCGTGTTGCGCCCTGCCTCTATGTGTATGTAAAGGAGAAATTTGCCTGTCCTTGCCTAAGTGAATGGCTAGGATTAAGCTGACAGCCCACCTTAGTGATGGCGAAATAATTGGTTGTTCAGCTCTGTCCTTGTCAGAGCGCTGACAGTTCTGCAGATGTCCTGCGCGGTTCTCCAAAGGTTAGGCTCAGCTGGGGCTGCCGTTCATTAATCATTCTGCTCTGACAGTGCTCTGAGCAGCCCACAGCTGCCACCCCGTCCCCCTCAATTTCTGTCACCGCCTACCACCACAGCCACCGACCCCCCCACGCCAAGCATCCCTATGCACGGGCGGGCGTGTGTACATTTAAACACACATTTGCATCCAATAAGATCATATACACAAACACACGCGCCATATGATGGTGATGTATGAACAGACAGGGTTAAGGTGCTGGTGTGTCCTGAATGCGCAATGTAAATTGGTACGTGGGCCACTGTGTTTTGATGGTGGGTATATAGATCAATAATGTTAAGATACAGAACGTACGGCCATTTTAAGAGGCACGTCCGGTGTACTTACTAAACTTTATGAGAACAAACTGGAACTACGACTTTCATCTAATGAATACTACAGCATATTAGCGGAGTTAACATGAAATATACTTCTATGGTGAACAGAAATCGCGTTATTTCACACTACATACTGTACAGGCCCTTGGTAACCCACAAACAACTAACTGCAGTAACTAACTAGAACAAGCAACTTGCATAACTATGTTTAACATAATCGTTTTCTAGATTTTCTAGTACCAGCAAATGGTTAACTAACTAAATGAAGCAATGCTACTATCTTTACCTTTTTTAACTATAGTAGCACAACATTAGCGTAAATGTAATCAAAACAGTAGCTCTAAGAGTACCAAGCTACTTTATCCAACAAATAACTAAACGTAGCAGTACTACTATCTTAGTATTATTTTTAACTTGCATGACGTTAGCATAACTGTTTTTAAAACGAAGTAGCTTTTCTAGCAACAAGCTAGTTTTTCAAACAAATAACGCAGCATATTCAGACTCCTTTTTAATCATTTTAGTGAATCGTTTCTTTCAGCAGATTTGTTGTAAATTAACTGGATAAAAAAATTATTCAATGATTCCTTTGACTCATTAGTTTGACTGTATAGTTTTAACTACTTAAAATTATGACTAGCTTGTACTGTAGCAGTCTACAGTTTTAGCTTTCCCAACATTACGGCTCCCAACATTCGCTTCTCATTGGCAAGCTCAGCTCTTCATCAACCAATCAGCATCATTATGCCGTAGGGTTGGGCGATATGGCCAAAAAAAATATCACAATAAATTGTTCCATATCAGTCGATATCGATAATTATCATGATACATGTCAAATCTTTATTTCTTTCAAGTTTAAAGACAGATTTTTGCCCCAAAGGGAAAGTTGTAGAAACCAGACCCTTTTCCTTAAAATAAATATCTAAATAGAAAAATTAATTTCTTAGTTTCTGCATGTTCTAATGAGTGATATTGTTTCAAATCAAGAAACACACATATAGCACCTGAATACCATGGTAAAAATATAACTTAAGTAGCCTTTTTGTATGAAAAACAGTAGTCTAAACATATTCAGTATAAATGCACACATGCTATAACTTAATCACAAATACATACTATAATTATATACCATACTATATATCTGTGTGGCGCGATTCAAATGAGTCGCGCTGTTTCTTCTTCTTCTTATTCGTTTTTTATTGGCGGCTCGCAATCACCAGTTGAGCATTACCGCCATCTACTGAAGCAATGGATCAGAGACTTGACTTCCCTTCTCCCAGACCTATCAGAACTCAAGCTTTCGATGTTGCTGCGTGTTCAGCTCCTCCATCTACAGCCGAAGTCCCTCTCAGCCCAGAGAATAGGAATAGGAATAATAATACTAATAATAATCTATATTCTATGAATTAACTGAGTTCTTTTTAGAAATTGTATTAACAGACTATCACGTCCTACTGGATTCAAAATCTCTTTTAACGTTACTTGCTGCTCACCGTTTTTTTGAAGTTCATCGATTAACTTACTTCTCTCCTCCGTATATCCATTACACTGAATAATTACATGTTCTACAGTTTCTCTAACTCCACACCAATCACACAGTCCTGCTGGATGTTTCCCTATTATGTGCAATGTTGAATTCAGCCCTGTATGTCCCAACCTTATTCTTGAAAGAACACAATCTTCCATTCTTCTCCCTCTTGAATTCCTTCCTCTACCATTGGTTGTCCTGAATGTTGATGTCTGCCTTTTAACTCTTTATCCCAAAACAATTCGCGCTGTTTCGTTCCGCTTTGGCGAACATATCGAACTCTTCATATCGTTTTATCGAGGAAAATTATATCGCGATAATTATCGTTATCGAATTTTCGCCCAGCCCTACAAAAACGCATTAAACAGATCTTCTTCTAAGCAAATTAGTCCACTAACATTTTCTCAATCTTTCTCCACTCACCACGATCAGACACTGTCCTTCTCCAGCCCCTAAATGTAACCTCTCTCCGTCTCTTTTCCTCCATTTTTCTCATTTTCCCCTCTCTCAGCTGTGGCTCTGTCTCTCAGGGGGCTAAGTGCTCATTCCTGTGTCTGTGTGCTGCTGTCGATTGGGCACTAAGTGCTGTGAAGACCCCAGATAAATCCTCAATTACGGCCTATCTGCTTCTTACAGCCACTGATTAACGGTCAGGCTCCGTGGCCAGCACTCTCTCTTGCTCTTTCTCTCTCTCTCTCTCTTTCTCTGCTCCTTGGATACAGTACAGAACAAGCAGTAGATTTCCCCAGCGTCTGGTCAGTTCTCCTGAGACCTCAGAACACCAGATGACCAGTGGAAGCTGTGAGCCGACTGCGCTGAAGTGTGCAAGCAAGTAACAGATTCAAATGTAACATTTTTAGAGTTTGAAATCAATTCTAGAATAAAAAAGAGCCCCGTGGGAGCAATGAGGTGTGCCACAAAAGCAAAAAATTAATTATTTTACCTGAAAAAATATTTAACTGAATTTAAATAATTTCATGTTCTTTGTTCATGTAATATGATTATATTTTACTAAGATTTACCTGTAAGAGGCAGTCAGAAATCAATTGGCCAACATATGCACATAGCAAGCTGACTATGCTGAATATTAAATTGTAAAAAAAAAAATAATAATAATAATACAGTTACAGGCATCAAAGGTTCCGGTGTTTTGAGTGTTGGACACCAATGCCACATTAATAAGTTTGCATGTTTACCATCATGTTTGATGGATGTTATTTGAACGGTGGAAACTGAAGGTCAGATCAATACATCTTGAAAAAGGATTTTGAACAAAATATGGATGCTTGAGCTCCTCAGGTTTTGGGCTTCTCATTGTGAGATATTCATCTCTCCAACTCTTGACTCCCAGGAGTGTCGGATCTCAGCATGGTGGGACTACGGTCCTATATCTGGACAAATATTATTGATCCTGTTATTTCAGTGTGGTTAAGGCTCACCGACCTCTCCCATCATGTCTAGTGATTCGCTCATCTGACTTGCAAGAACTTGATTGATGATGTTACAGACCCGACAAAGAAGTTCCGTCGGGATGCTTATGCTGTTGCACATTTTCCTTACTGGCTCCAATGACTGGGTGACCTTTGCACAACATGTACAGAATACAAACAGCCAAAATGACCAATACATAAAACTTTGCAATACTCAAAAGAAAGAAATACAGAACTGCTATGAATAAAGGATCAATTACAGTCTGTCAGGATAATGAATGCCTTTCTGTATGGTTTCTGGTGCATCACTGACATGTGTATCTGTTTAGAGTTAAATCTATATAGGGATGAAAACCATAAAGAAAACTGAGTACATCTCTAACACTTCAAGGTTCAACTGATTATTCAACTGATAATGCCTATGCATTAAATAGGACAAACTAACAACAAGTAACAATTTATTAATGCATGATACACTAAACGCAAATTTTCACACTAAAAAAGTAAAATCTAGATTAACCTATATTAATAAATGCTATAAATGTATTACTCATTCTAAGTTCACAATATCCAATGGATTAACTAATGTTAAAATGAACCAACTGTAAAATGTTACCAGTACATTGAAAAGTTTGCTTGTATACAATATGCAAGACTCTCTTAAATCGTCTCAAATATTTATACTGTGGCTGATGGCACAGAGTAGTGGGGTATTATGGGGTAATTTACTGTTAGCGGTTAAAACCGTTAAAAATGAATTTTAAGTATTTAATATAGAAAAAAATAATAAATATGAATATTATATAGCATTAGATTAGATTAAACTTTATTGACATTGTGCAGAGTACAAGTACTGTACAGAGCCAATGAAATGCAGTTAGCATCTAACCAAAAGTGCAAGTAACAAAGTATATAAATACATTTTAAATATAAATATGTGTGTATATATACATTAAGCTTTATGACATATAATGCAAGTAATGAGGTAAAGGGCAGAGACCAGCTCAATGCAAATGACTGTAAATACAAGGTGCAAAGGAAATGTAAACAGAAGGTGTTAGTAAGTTATAATTGCTATTATAACTTACATTATACTTAATCAATAAATTTCAGAGCAAAATATTCAAAAAAATGTAAACTAATAAATAAATATAGAGGTGTACAACACAGTAGTCATGTGACTGACATACCATCCGCATACCAATACAGTACCAATACTCATTTCAGAGTATAAATTATTTTTAAAACACCTTAAAAGTGGATGTAAATCAAATGATAATTTCTTCAAAAAGCTTACATAGCCATTTTCGCTAACCTGGTAAAGAGTGTGTGGAAAATTTTAATTTTTCATGAAAAAAAAAACTGTATAGATCTACTTCATACTGAAAAAAAGTAATGTCACAGACACCATAACATGACATATGTAGTTTGCAGGAAACTTTACAGGAGGGTCACATATAATGGCAGCTTACAGAGTGTGTGAATTTCATCTATTGTGTGGCCATTTCTGGCCAACAACAACCTGAGATATGTGCTTGCATCAGCATGTGAGTAGATGAGTTTGGTGTGAGAGTGGGGGATGGAAGCAGTGACAACAAATGTTATGTTGGGGGAATACCCCTCTTTTTTCCCTGTGAAGTCTAAATGGTAAAAAAGTAAAAGTAGCGGTAAAACAAAAACAAAAACAGGAGGAAATGAAAGGCAGACAGATGCAGATCTGCTTCAAAAATCTAAATTTACAAATGCAGATCAACTGCAAGGCAAGTAACAATAAAACCATGAGGGGATCATAATGCGGAAGTTCACAAAAATGGCTTGTAATAGTTAATTATACCAGTCTATTAGCACACAAACACACACCTATACTGAATCCACCAGTCCAGTGAGCGCACAAACAGAGTCATGTGACTGGCATGGTCATGTGACCGAGTCCTCAGAGGAGCTCATCAGCCTGTATGTAGATGTGTGGTGAGTGAGTGATTGCCAAGGGCTGAAAATTGGTGTAGTGAGCTTCACAGGGGAATTGCAGCACACACATACATACACATATGCAGGCAAGATTATGGCCCTGTGCAGAGCTGCCAAGCTGTAGCTGCCTTTACCTGCCAAGTATTAATATATGGTCCTGTGTGCTCTTAAAGGAACAATACGCCCTGGCCTTCAGTGTGTCTGAGGGGTCAGAGGCCACTGGAGCACTCTGCATATGTCTTCGTGCACATATAAATTAATCTTGTTCATGCAAAGCACATTCTTCACAAGGTTATGATTTTATATTTCAACTGAAATGTTTAGAAGATATTTACTGAAAGACAAATACATTAAAAATAGTTATTGAAATATATATATATATATATATATATATATATATATATATATATATATCAC
>NW_015505275.1:765102-809164 GCF_001515645.1 Sinocyclocheilus grahami
AAATACTTTTTTTCCCCACTGTATATATATATATATATATATATATATATATATATATATATATATATATATATATATATCATACACATAGACCTATATAAACAAATAAAATCATTAATGATTAATAATAATAATTTTAAATATCTATCTATCTATCTATCTTATATGTGACCCTGGACCACAAAAACAGTCATAAGGGTAAATTTTTTTAAATTGAGCTTTATACATCATCTGAAAGCTGATTGATGTATGGTTTGTTAGGATAGGATGATATTTGGATACAACTCCATATTACTAATCAAAAATTAAGTTTTGATATATTTAAGGTAGGAAATTTACAAAATATTGTCATGGAACATGATCTTTACTTAATATCCAAATGACTTTTGGCATAAAAGAAAAATTTATAATTTCTATCCATACAATGTATTGTTGGCTATTGCTACAAATATACCCGTGCGACTTAAGGCTGGTTTTGTGGTCCAGGGTCACATATGTACACAAACACATAAAAAAATGTACTAAAGAGAGAGGTATTGATATAGATACAGTATATGACCAACTATGCCTAGTAACTCAACAATGTTTGTAAATGTAAATGTCTTTAACAATGTTGTTTTATCACAAACAGTTTATATAAAACCCGATTAGCACATGTGGATTTAGAGTTAAGTTATCAGGTTTTTATAATAAAGCTGATTTATTTTTACACATGTAAACACACTCATTGAACATTATTTAAATGAATCGGTGTGGATCGCCATGATCTTGACCGTTCAACAAATTGAAATCTTGAGTTTCTGAAAGGGTGAAAGGACATTTCACAGTACATTACATTGCCTTAAAAACTGGTACACACCATAAATTTACCTAAACCTAGAACATGTGACCAGCAAAGCCGAGTACAGAAAGCTGCTTTCGAATCAGTTCAACACTCTGCTTCATACAAGAGACTTTGCATGCAGTCTGAATAGTCTGATCCCAGACCTGCTGATGGTGTAGCCAGCTCAGCCATGTTCCCTTGGTATATTGGAGTGAGGGGGTGATTTGTTACTCGTCTTGGGCCGCTCATTTCCCCATGCCGCACGTTCTTCCCTCCGCCTCAGTGGTGTGATGAATAGCTGGCCGCATGGAGGAGAGCGGCCACACCACCACCAAGGTTACAGTAACCTGGGCTCTCGTCTTAGGCGACCTGCCTCTAATTAGCAACCCATAGAGATGCTGAGAAAAAGAGAAAGAGAAAAAGAAAGAGGGGGGTGGAAGGAGCCCAGCTCTATGTCTATGGGCTCTAAATCTGCATGGCAATTTTCGCCCGTCTCTCAATCTCCTTCTGATTACCTGCCCCCCACCCTCAGCCCCCTCCACTAAAGGTGGTTTGTGTCGACGTGCATCTCTTCTGTCACTGATCACTTCTTCCGGCCTGCCTGAGGGAGATTACACACACACAACTGTGATTTATCAGAGGAAAGGATGGGATGGACTCCTCTCTCACTGTCTCTGGCTGCGGAATCTAATGGATTTATGAGCTGGAGATGCTCAAATAGAGATAGAGGATGAGAAAGAGAGAGATTCACACAGCATTTGTTAGTTATTTATACAGAGCAGAGATACAGTGAATCCAGCCAGAAGGTATCCAGAATGAGATAGGAGAAAATTTAACTTAATGATGAAGTAAGACCGTTAAAGGAAGTGTTCTGAATATTAGTGATTTTGACCCAAGCTTTTTCACAAATCTCATCATTCTGAACAGACAACTATTGTAGGGGCATAGAAATGAGGGAAAGACCAGCTTGGCTCATGAATATTAATTAGCCAAAACAACGTTCGGCCAGTAGTCTTTGCTGAAAGACAAGCCACAATCGCTGACTATTTTACACTGGTGCATTTGATCAGCAGAAGTTTCTGCTACGTCTTAGAGTTCATTTTATGTGACACATTCGATATTTTTGCAGCTTGGAACCCAAAACTCCTAAATATGATAATTTCTAAAACTTATGAAAGCGGGGAGGGCACATTGCTTTGCTCTGGTGTCTACTAAAAACGGCCAGTTATGTCTCTGCCAAGACTGAAACAGAGGCATTAGTGGCACTTCAACCCCTGAAGATAAAGACAGGAACAAGGGAAATGTGCCAACCATGGCAGAGGCATCAGTTGTTGAGGCTGAGGGTGAGGAAACAGACTTCGCACTGGATGGCCTGTGGACAAATAGTGGACATTGAGGACCTTTCTGTTTTTGGGAGGCAAATGGACTCAAATGTACAAAGCATGAGAATTACAGCTTCAAAGTGGTTCTATAATATACCTGTATTGCAATGCAGCTACACTGTTTTCCTGTATTTCACTGTCAGTGTGTGTACCACACACAGTGTGTACCCTAAATGTATTTGGAAAAAATATATGAAGTTCACTGCAAAAACTTTTTTAATAATCATATAATTCATTTATACATAATTCACATCATTTTAATTAATACAAAAACTACTTTGGGACTGGAAATTCTAGAGTAATTGGGAAAAAATAGATACAAAAAGTGAAGTTCTGAAAATTCTGGCATGATGCCAGACACATCGTTTGCAGATGCTACTTGGTTTCATATGTGTTTATGTGTTATGCATTTCACAATAATACATTTCATTGTGCCTCAAAGTATCCAAACCCTGGATCGCATATGCAGAAATCATGACACACTAGCACACACCTTACAGTGCTGGTGGGTGGTCGCCCATTCCACACCTTCTCAGGCCACTAGAGCCTCATCCTGTGACACAAACATACTGTTTCTCTGTCCTGAAATATCAGCGTGCGTGTCTGTTGTGGCCTTTGCTTGTTCACTAGTAGAAACTCTTGCTGCCCAGTGCCAGCGCTAATTGCTTTTGACATTGTTTGGCCTCTTGCCGCCCAGTTTAGGACAAATCCTTCATTCATGCGGCGAGGAACACTCGCAAGACCCTCGACCCCATCCAGTGTCCTCCGCCTCCCGCCTCTTTAATTAACTGCAAAGAAACTGCAAGGACCGTGGTGGGAAATTTGCACACAAAGGGCCGGTGTCTCGCCTCTCCTCCCCTCATCTCGCCATCATTTGCTCTAGTATGCTCTTTCTCACCTTACACATCCCTTCATTTTGACCCATGTTCTTGTCCGGTGCAACAAAGAAAACTGACAGAGCTTTTTTTTTTTCTTGTCTTGTCTTTCTTCTCACCCTCTGCTCTCTCTCTCTCGTTTAAAAAGCGGCCTTCCCTTTAACACAATTCGTTGGGAAAAGGCCCATCATCCCCTCTCCTCCCTTTCATTTCGCTCCCTAGCTTTCTCTTTTTCATTGCTCCTCGTCCTATACTCTTTTTTTCTCCGACATTCCTTCTGTCTTGCTCTTCCCCCCTTTTCATGGCTCTGCTGAGGGTCGCGGAGGCCCTTTGTTTGCTGGCGGATGGCGCTCTGAGGCAGTTAGCTGACTGAGTTGAGTGAGAGCCCTCCAGAGAGGCCTCAGAAGAATGCGGCCAGAGCAGAAGTGTAAACAGGTGGAGATCTCTATTGTGGAGCTCCACGCAGTTTCCCGTACTTCGCACACATACACACACTCAACATTCCTCCATCCACCCACTGTCAGTTATTGTTTTGGGCTTTTTTTCTTCCTCCCACTTTTTCTTCAGTCTCCACCTTCCCAAAAGCAGTCTTTTGTGCTCTTGTTGGGCCACAAGCTCCCAGCAGACCCCCCCACCATCAGTGCTGGGTCTCTCCATTGGCGCTCTTTGAGACATGGTCTGAGGGCGAAAGATGGGGTCTTGACTGGATCCATGTCTTGGTGACACAAAAGCACAGGCACTGCTATATTCATGTTCCCAGAAACCATTGCAAGACATGTAGTTATATGCAGTGTGTGAATTATACTTTCAACAGGGTCGAACTGTTACAATATAACTTTTGGAGCCCAAATGGTCTTTTCCTAGTTAACCGCCAACTGCTAAACATCTGGCAGTCATCAACATGAACCATCTAAATAATAACACTAGCTAAATATAAAACAAGTTTCCACATTTGATATACAAATTGTAACGGAATGCACTCGTGTAACATACTATTGCTCTTCAGGCAACTTTTTTTTATATATAAGCATCTTTTTAGCGCCAAATAAAAATACTCATGTGGCCTCCTTTACACTTGGCATTAGCATGTGTTTTCAGTTAATAAAGGTGTAATTGCTATAGCATTTTCATTAGTAATCTGTAATGTTGATGTATGTTTATGCTATAAATAATCATAATCATGTCACTTAAGGTCTTTGAACACTGATTCCGAAATTCTCATCCAAAATTTTGGCAATTTAAAAAATAAATACGACCTCACATTGTGTCAATCACGTTTACACACTGCCTCACCCATCTTAAAAATCATACATTTCTGCGTTTTCACATCTGTAGCAAGCATTTTGATAGGAAAGGATGACGAATATGAAAAAAAATAAACGCATAGGCTACGAAGATTTCGGACTCAGTGTGCAAGGACCTTAAGAAAATAAACTGAAGAAATGACAGAAAGCACTCTGAATTAGAAGTCAGTGTTGTTAAAATTCTATAAATAGTTAAATATATATACTACCACTCAAAAGTAAAACTAAAAAAGTACAGCTTTTACATTTTATATATTAAATAGAACACAGTATTCACAATATTACAGTTTTACTGTATTTTTCAACATAAATGCAGCCTTGATGACAATAAGAGACTTATTTCCAAAATATTAATATGGTAGTATTAAAAAATATCCTTACACAATCATTCAATAGAGGGATTATACTTTCCCATATCATATAGGCTAGCATTTACACAGAGAGAACACAAGCAAATGTAACATCACCCTATAGAAGAGAGTTCCTGTTTCACAGCATTCATGCATTAACACTAATAAGGCTCCCTACTGCTATATGGCAACTGGCAGCTAGTGTATTTGCAGTTATAGATATTACTGGTGCATTAATAAATCAATGGAGAAGAAAAAAGGTCTTTAAAACTGCAAGTGACCCAGTTGGCTTTCTCTTGTAAAAATGTTTTAGTGACAGGCAAAGGAGAATGTTAGTGCATGCATGCATGAGTGTGTGTGTGTGTGTGTGTGTGTGTGTGTGTGTGTGTGTGTGTGTGTGTGTGTGTGTGTGTGTGTGTGTGTGTGTTCACACATGACTATATGTGTATGCTCAGACAATACCTGAAATGACACAATAACACAGACAATCCTAGTGCACAACTCTAGAAAGAAATGACAAGCAGAACGAAACAGAGAAAAACTTCTGTTCGCCTGGGGAATTGTCGCTGACCCATCTGTTGAAACCGCTCCACATATTGTGACCTAGATAATAGGGCATACTTGAGCTTCTTAGGTAGATCTAGTGATGCGTCTAAACATCGGACACATATCGATTTATGTTTCTGAACTAGATGTCTGAAAATAGCGAGGGCTTTTGCATAATTTGAGAATGCAGACGGTAAGACGCTACCCTAATGATGCAGGCAAGAGTTGAAATGAATGTCTCAACAAACACATTTATTTGCTAAGAATGCTCTCGGTTCGTTCCTCTGTCACGTTTCTTTAGAAAAATCTAGTGAAAAGACAGAACGAAAACATGAACAAACTGACTCTCTGAAACTGCAAGGTGCTCAATTGCCCACCCATAAGCCTGCTTTTCCTTTTTGGCCCCACTTTCTCATTATTGAAAACGTTGCTTTTCTTTTGCTCTCTCTTCTTTGCTCATTCCAAAGACGGAGGTCTTTTGTGCGAGTCCAGAGGACTGTGCTCCGGGTGAGGGGCTGAGGTGTATGGGAGAGAAAGTGATATCTCTAGCTCCTAATGAAGGAGCCGTTCTGTTTATGAAGGCACCTTTTCAGGGCCACCTGACCTCGGAGGCACCAAGAGAAAGTTCTAGAACACTGGAAGGGTAAGTGGGGAGCATGTGTATGTAGGGGGAAGGTGGGGTTAAGGACTAGGAGTAGCAAAAGAGCCCCCCTTCAATCACTTTACCTCCGTAAATGCACACAGACACAGGCAAGAGACATCCTCAAGAGTGCCCATTGTAGCTGGCAGTATTATGCTTGAAACAGAGGAAAATTAATTTACCGTTTTCTATAAAGAGTCCTTTGCAGTCGAAAGGCCACTTCACGAGGGGGTGGGCTGGAAAGCCCCTGGTCCGATCCACACGTCTGAGAGGGCACAAGTGTGAATGGATGCACGCATTTACAATACAAACACACGTTCAAATACTGTGAATTTGACCAACACAGAAAATGACTGGAGAACTATTGGCTCCTAAAATCAAATTTAAATAAAAGACTTTTGAATGACTTTTAGTTAACAAATTACAAAATCTTGAATCATACATGACTGAAAAAATGATTCACAGTCCTATTAAACCCATTAGCAACAACTCACTAACATAATGAGTCTGATTCAAAGCACTACATCAAGAGCATGGACTAACATGGATTAACAAGGACCAGTTCAATCAAAGGAATAGCCTACAAATTTGAGTGATTCTGAATATAAAACCTGAAGTGTACTGACCTTTGTATCTGGAAAAAAAATCTGAAATTTTGTAACATGCATTAGCATATTGTAAATTTGATCTTTATTTTAAGAGCTGAATTTGTGCCACATACCAGTGCATTAAAAATAGTTTTCATTTACTGAAATAAAACATAAGTACTAAATGAATAAATGAATATTTGAACATCTGAAAAATAGAAATGCAGCCTTGACAACTAACTGAAATAAGTTTAAAGCTGAAGAATTAAAATTACTAAAACTAAATCTGAAATAAAAACGCTAAATAGAGATGTTTTTAAAACAAAAACAAATAAAAAAATACCAAAAAAACCATAACAAAATTACTCAAATTAAATTCAAACTTGAAAATATAAAATTAAAAAACAATTCAAAATGGTAACTAATACTACAATAACAAATAAAACCAAAATAACACTGCCGCATACATTTGAATGAAGTCTGATTTTAGATTTTTTTTATCTCAATAAAATAGAAATGCAGCCTTGACAACTAACTGAAATAAGTTTAAAGCTGAAGAATTAAAATTACTAAAACTAAATCTGAAATAAAAACGCTAAATAGAGATGTTTTTAAAACAAAAACAAATAAAAAAATACCAAAAAAACCATAACAAAATTACTCAAATTAAATTCAAACTTGAAAATATAAAATTAAAAAACAATTCAAAATGGTAACTAATACTACAATAACAAATAAAACCAAAATAACACTGCCGCATACATTTGAATGAAGTCTGATTTTAGATTTTTTTTTATCCTATCCTAGTTGCAGAAATACCATTCAGTATTTATCCTGCCTACTTTTGACTGCTTTTTTAAAGTGTGACTTTATATTCAGTTATGTCTGACAAAGCACAAATTAGTATTTGAGTTGTAATAAAGCAACATTTTTGCAAAATTACACTGTTTAAACATTTACAACATAAATTATATATTCTATATATGTAAAGCTTTTAAAGTCTTTGCTCTCTTTTGTTGGTGCACAGCCTGAGTGCAGTTTCTTTTAGTACTGTTAGTACTAGAATCAGCTTTGACCCATCATAGACCCTCAATCAGAAACAGTTCAGAAAAGCAACTGCACGCCGTCACCCCATCACATAACTTCACAAGCAGAACTGTAATCATGGTGCCCCGGACCAGCTCCTCTTTGTCAGCCTCACTGTAGTGGCATTAAATTTTAAGTGTGAATGTGATTATCGTGCCGCATTCATTTTTAATGGGCTTTGCCACTATGTGTTTTAACATGCAGCAAAGCACCACCGTCAGCTGAGTCAGCCAAATTTTGTGCTGATGGTGTATATATTCGCATATATACATGTACTGCTTATTTCGGCTTCTCTCTTTCTAACCCTTCTCTTATTCTTTCGCCTCTTTTTCTTCCCTCCTGGCAAGTTATGGGACGAAGGCCAAGGCAATGGTTAGTGGTGCAGTGAACTTGCAGTTTAAGTTCCAACTAAAGTTTAAAATGCCGATTTGCTGAGCAATGCATTCATTTAAAGATGAACTGTGCAATTTCTAGCTGTTAGTGTCACCAAATAGAACTGAAAAAATAATGATAGTTTTGAACAGGGGTGTATTCCAGAAAGCAAGGTTAACTTACCATCTGCTAAACCCTGAACTCTCGGTTGATTAACCCAAACCTTGCTTACTCGAGGTATGCTGGTTCCAAAAACACCCCCGGGAGTAGTTCATTCAACTCAGAGTATGTTCCTGGTTAACAAACAAGACATTCGCAACAGAGCGACGAATCGATGAGTCACTATGGAAACGGACGCTAAGAAAAAGTACGCCATACTGTTTCTTTCTTCTTCTTCTGTTAAAAGGTAATTTACATGCTTAGTGGATATCACCACCTAATTGGTGGTTGTGCAATATTACCTTACATTTTACTTATATTAGTGCTTCATAATTTACAACAATATATACAGGTGCATCTCAATAAATTAGAATGTCGTGGAAAAGTTCATTTATTTCAGTAATTAAACTCAAATTGTGAAACTCGTGTATTAAATAAATGCAATGCACACAGACTGAAGTAGTTTAAGTCTTTGGTTCTTTTAATTGTGATGATTTTGGCTCACATTTAACAAAAACCCACCAATTCACTATCTCAACAAATTAGAATACTTCATAAGACCAATAAAAAAAACATTTTTAGTGAATTGTTGGCCTTCTGGAAAGTATGTTCATTTACTGTACATGTACTCAATACTTGGTAGGGGCTCCTTTTGCTTTAATTACTGCCTCAATTCGGCGTGGCATGGAGGTGATCAGTTTGTGGCACTGCTGAGGTGGTATGGAAGCCCAGGTTTCTTTGACAGTGGCCTTCAGCTCACCTGCATTTTTTGGTCTCTTGTTTCTCATTTTCCTCTTGATAATACCCCATAGATTCTCTATGGGGTTCAGGTCTGGTGAGTTTGCTGGCCAGTCAAGCACACCAACACCATGGTCATTTAACCAACTTTTGGTGCTTTTGACAGTGTGGGCAGGTGCCAAATCCTGCTGGAAAATTAAATCAGCATCTTCAAAAAGCTGGTCAGCAGAAGGAAGCATGAAGTGCTCCAAAATTTCTTGGTAAACGGGTGCAGGGATGTTGGTTTTTAAAAAACACAATATACCAACACCAGCAGATGACATTGCACCCCAAATCATCACAGACTGTGTTCTGAGAAAAGAGTCACAGAGTTTATAACTTGCGATTCTGACTTTATATCTCGCAGTTCTGACTTTATAACTCGCAATTGTGTTTATATCTCACAATTCTGAGAAACAAAAAAATGTCAGAATTGCGAGTTTATGACACAAATCTGAGATGTAAACTCAAAATTGCAAGAAAAAAAATCAGAATTGTGAGATAAAAAGTCACAATTTCCTTTTTTTTTTCTTTTTTTTTTTTTATTCAGTGACGGAAATGGGCAATTTGCTCAATTCTCTGATTGGTGGAGAGTTCTCCACAGAATCGTGGGTAATAGAGTTTTTCCACCAGGCATTGCACTCTTAGGTTAACGGCTTCAACAAAAACATAGGCTATTCCATTAATGATTAAACTTAAAGCTCATAGTATATCTGTATTTGAAGGTTTAGAAATCATTGTTGAAAATGTATTCATTTAAAATGAAAGTCATAGAAACAGGTAGCCCCGCCCCAAATGCTTAGTTAGTGTTGCTATGCCAGGCTAGTTGGAATGCAACAACAAACAGAGCAATGTTTTGAATTAGCCATAGAGCCACAATCAAAACAATCTGAGTAAATCAACCTAACCTACAAATGGTTTTAGTTGTAGTTGTCTGTGCACAAAATGCTAGTATTTCAAATTACACACTTCAGCTTTAAATAAACCAATGAAAGTGCAGTTTTGACAACTTGATTAAGAAAAATCTACATGTTCATAGACGTCTTTGAAAAGATGTTGAAAATAATCAGCCACTATTTTCCTCAGGGCATTTGTTGGCATCTTTATCGGGAGCAATAAAGAAAATGGACCCATCTTACCACTGCCAGCGCAAACGCGAACAAAGACATGATTCAACATAGAGGAAGAAAGAACTGAAAGGTGATGCCTCATGGGAGGGAAGCAGACAGGAAGTCTGCCAAATCAATAACACATTATTAGTTCGGGGGGCATGAAAAGAGATAGGTGAACCTTAATACACCTATGATATCTTCATAATAACAATATTGAGATTTATAAATAAGGGGGGGGGCAGTGAATTCCAGCTGGCTTTATTAGCTGCCAGTCTCACTGCCAATATGTTCTTTGACTTCACTGCCCAAAATGGTAACTGTCCTTTGTCAGATCAAATTAAAGAGACTGACAGAAATTTAGAAATTTGCAACATTAAACGCATTTTCCTTTGCTGCGCATTCACGGTTCTTTACATACAGAAGTGTGTGTGTGTGTGTGTGTGTGTGTGTGTGTGTGTGTGTGGCAGGTGCTTCAGATAGAGCTTTTATTAAAGCAGGTACAATTTTCTAACTCTAGATCTTGATAAGCACTGACAATGACACAGGAAGCTTGAAGACATGTATGTGACATCCGTCACTTTTTCATGATATTGGCCTGTGTGGTGTCCACGGAGTTTACAGATGGTGCAGACCTGGTGAGCAGCTAAACATCTGCAATGCTACATTACACTCCAGATGCATTGTTCTCAGGATCCTGCAATCGCTCTCGAGTTGACTTTTTGTTCAGCGGGCCACACAGGGAGTGTTCTGTAGAAGCTGCTCTTGTGGAGAACTAACCCCACTTCACCATCGGATTCTGACAGAAGAAAGAAAACTGAATCGAATGTTGCAGATGCTCAGGCTCTGCTGGGATCCCAAACATGGAAGGCTAAGCTTTACTTTAGGTGCTTTAAGTCATTTTACCTTGTTGAAAATATAGTCTACAGTATATATCAATAATGTACAAATGTACAAATACAGTGATTTTAAGAAAAACAAAAGAAAACTGAGGCAGAAACAGGCTTCCATACAGGTGAAGAGTAAAAACCAACAAACAACAACAAAAAAGATAAATAAATAATACAAAGTCATTTTATTTCTCGTATTTGTGGCTTTACATCTTAATCTTCTACATCTTCATCTCAACATGCTTAAATTACAAGTACTTATCAAAATTAAGTTATTACACATAAAATCAAGGTTGGCTAAAACAAAGTGTGTTATCTCCTATAGGTTGATAAAAATGAGGTATAGTTTTTGTTTAAAGAAATACCACTGCCACTGCTTAAGACAACCAGGAATCTCAAACAATTTGCCAAGACAGGCACCCAAATTGAGACAATGCCAAGAAAACAAAGCTGTCGCTCTGAGACACTCCAAGGCCTGTTGTTGACACTAAATTAGCTCTGCTATAGGCTGTACCCACTGGAGACCTATACGTGAGGTTCATGCCAGGAGGACTCCCTGCTTACATAATCCTGCCAACTCAGAGGCCTGTATAGGACTGAGTACACATGGGTATATGTTTGTGCATGCCCTCTGTGCCCTCTCAGCATGCGGCATGTACTCGGTTGCCCTGTAGGTCAGAGGTATTGGGCACCGTGCCTGGCACTGACACAGACTGGGCATCTGACTCCTGTCACTGTTCCCATTGCCCAGGCAACAACAGCCTGGCATGGGCCGCCGACAACTGGTAGTATTGGCACACAGACCCAGAAACATTCTCCTACATGTCATCTATTCAGCCCAGAGCTGTTTGGCAGGCATTCCTCCTCCCCACCAATTTTATCTGAGGCGGCCTCTCATTGCCTAATCATTAAATAGTTCATCTTTTGATCCTTCTCCATGTGTTATACACTCATTTAACTTGTTGCTGTAAAAGTGCTATTCATATTTTTTTCTTTGTATTTGATTTTAGATTCTGTAACATACAGATATGAACTGAAATGAGTGTTCAAATATCAAATGAGTTAGGGTTCAATACAAGTTATTCTCAATAGACAGCATTTGTGGCATTACCACAAAAACAATTTTGAATCATCTCTCTAAAATTTTCTTTAAAAACAATAATGGAGGGTATGATGAAACACCTACAATGGACAAAGAATTCAAAAGCTGAAATGTGAAGGTTATTTTATTTTAAAAAACACTTCCATTAATTCTTCTGTTAAAACTTATTATTTGTCTGGTCGTTTCAGCTTTACAATATCATACCAAGTCAAACTGGATATCAATGTACAAAATGTTTATAAGTTGTATGTGTAAGAACCACAAAAATGCTACATTACAAATGTATTTAATTGGTTAACTGCAAAGCATCTTGCCATATTATCATTAAAAAAACTGTAAATTGTTTAACATCACATTATTATGGCATTTTGTGTCAAATACTGTCAAATTTGTTTTTTTACAAATGAAAAATATAAATGTGTATAATTTACAATAAAAAATCTCAGAAGCCCCTCAGAAGTAACATCACATATGATTATATTATATATAAGTAATGTTGTTTCTTCTCCTTTTTGTACATTAGGATGTGTTGCTACATTCTCTCTTATTTGGTTTATGTTTATTGCATCATTTCAGTGTCATGTGTGTTATGCGTGTAATAGTTTTTTTGTCTGTGATCCTGTGCACTGTTGATATATGAATATTGGCCATATTTTATGGACAGGCCACTTTCTATTTAATTCATCATATGTCTTTCTATTTTATCACCTGTATTATCAAGCAGTTTGGCATATTAATATTATATAACTTAATGAATATATTGTTATAAGTTGCAAAATGCAGGTAACAATTGCAGATTTGAAAGAAAAGGAGGGACAAATCTAAATTAACTTTGTGGTAATCAACATTATGCCACAGGTGCTGTCAATTGAGCTTAACGTGTATCGAACACAGAATGTTCCTTTAATGAAGCCCACATATTCTAACCACTCTGTGACATTTCAGCCCCTTTTCATGAACAAACACGCCACTATCCCAAGAGGCTCTGTGGCTATGAGGCTTTGCAACATGGTGTCTGGTGTGTAAAATAAATAAAAACGCATGCTAACACAATTGGGTGGGAGAGAATGCATGTGTGTGTGTGTGTGTGTGTGTGTGTGTGCGTGTCTACATGTGTGTACAGAGATGGATCACCACCGCCTCTATCTTCTCCGTGGCCATGCCTAGCAGCGTCAGCAGCGGGACGATTTACATTAGGGAGATTTAAGCTGTCTGAGCCAATGGTGACAAGTCAAGGTGTTTCACTTTAATTACAGTCGGCAAGGTCACCTCCCTCCCCGCTCACCCTCACTCACAAAGAGTACAGAGAGACAGCAAAGAGAGAGAGGGATCACTCACGCATGTTTTTTACATTTATGTTTAAAGACCCCATGTTTTTGAACACAGAACAGCCTTAATTACAAACACTGGCACACAACCAACCGTCTCTCTCACTTTCACAGCGATAAACCAGACATGTTCACACGGAAACAGTCTGTTAGAAATAATCCCATATGACAAAATAAACGCTGAAGCACGGGAGGCTATTTCTTTAATGCTTCGCATTGCATTGTGGATGACACAATGTATTATGATGCCATAACACGACAGATTTTGCTTTTTTAAGCTCTTTGTTTTACAATGGCTGCTTCTTTTGCGCACCCCCAGGCTGTTGTTCTGCAAAGTGGATATGACAGGCGTTGAGTGCAAACAGTAGCTTAAAGGTGTGAGATTTCAGACCATCAGTAGCCCTCTGCAGGATTCAGGATACTGCGCTGATGAGAGGTGTCAGACAGGTGTCTAGGGGTCTTTTTCTCTCCATCCCATGACAAGTGAGAGCAAGCCCCCTGGGCAAGCTGATAGTCTACATTGCCTATCTCCTCACACATCTGTCATTGAATCCTAGGCCTCACTTACCCATTTTCAACCGACAGGGTCCTGGTGCTTGGTGCCGGAGCGCGATCTAGAACATTTCCTTATATTTACATATTTACATATTTGCAAAAGGCATTTCAGTGACAGAAAAATGGATAATCTACACATAAAGAAAAAAAACTGCTGACCAATACATCAAAAGTTACTTTTCATGGCATAGAGATGCTGAATCAAATTACTTTGGATGTTAAATTATGTTCTCAGTAAGACTTGTAAATAAAAATCGTTTTCTTTTCCTTAAAAGAAAAAAAATCATTTTAATGTGTCAATTGTAATATATTAATGTGTAAACTGTAATATTAATGTGTGAACTGACTGCTATAAGGTTGCATCAAAAGCTGCTTGTGATGACATAAATATGATGAATCAATTACTTTGGATGTTAAAACATTTTTAAAATACATTTTTATATTAAAATACATAATAATAATAATAATAATAATATGGGGCCACATAATTACTTATATTCAAATGAATAAATTAAAAACATTAAAACAATCCAACTATAAAACGTACATAAAATCAAACTGAAATAATTAAATTTCTTACAAATATTTGTTTTTTTCTCCATCAATAACTATGGTTCTTAAAAACTTATTTTAATCACAAAATTAATCATGGTTGACTCATTTCATATATCAACACTCCCAGTTTTGTTAATAAAAAAAGTTTTTAAAACAAGCATGTTTGTCATTACAGCATAAATACTTTTATATATTTATATCTCTATATGTGTGAGCCCTTCAATATTGTGTTGGACAATGGGGCGCCTTCGAATCAAAACGGCTGAAAACCACTGATATAAGGACACTAAATTACTTTGGACAATAAATCACGTTCTAAAAATAAAAAAATAAAAAAAGACCACAATGCTATTGTATATGTGATTAGATTAAGTAGTTACATAGATAGTTATGTCATCGTTTGACTTTGAAGCTTGAAGACGGAAAAGGAAGTATATGTGTGGAAGCGGGCAGACTTTAACATGTAAACTGAAAGACTTTGAAAGGATTGCTTTTTGGATGCACCGTATCAAATTCACATGGTTTGTCTGGGACTTATCATGCATTCACGTTCACAGTCTAGCATCTCGGTTTTACGCAATATTATAGACTGAAAGCCCCCCACAGGATGCGTTTAAGAGCAGAGCTCACTGAGCGGCATTAAATTCAGATCTAAAATGCACACAAACGCATTTGCACATGCACATACAATCGGGGAGACGGCAAGCTGTCAGTTAAACGCAGCCATACCTTTCTTATCAGCATCACAGCTTTGCCAGAGAGAGCCATGGTCAAATTAAAAGGAAAGGGGTGTGAAGTGGAGAGAAAAAAGAGGGAAGTGCCTTCCGGGGAAGTTATAAAAAAAAGAGAGAGAGGGAGAAAGAAAAATAGAGAGCATAGAAAGCTGGCTGCAGTTCAAAGGGGGGAGGTTCCTCTGCCTCTTAAGAGTCCAAATGGCAGTTGCTGGCAAGGCTGCAAAACACACAATGCCTCGTGGCCAAATGGCAACACACAACTCTCTGACAGGGAATAGAAAGGGGTGGGGGGGCTAAGGGGCAATGGGGTGAACTAATTTGGTACCATTTCATGTCTAGGCAAATGAAGGAAATGACCTAAAGTGATGCTAACCCTTAACCACAGGGAAAATGAGAAAGGGTGAAACCAAGGGCCAATGGGAACTTGGACTCTGTATGTTTATTTATCATTTTTATGGCTGGCTGTTATGAGAGACCTGACCTATAGTTTGGGTCTCTATATAGCTTATTATCATGATAGGCAGCTTTTAGCCTTAGTTACAGTAAATGCATAGAAAGGATTATGCGGATACTGCGGTTAGAAATGTAAAAGGTAACCAGGATACATGAATATACTGTCTATACAGCAGTGCACGATCAACTCGCATGTATACCAACACACTAACATGTGCAGCTATATCCAAACCACCAATTTAATGAGACACTATTTCACTGTATGTATACAGCTAAGATTTATGCACAGTCCTCCTCTACCAGCGCTGCTGTAGCCCTGACCTCGGGTCAGCAGCAAGGCTGGATGGAGGAACGCAAGCTCACATTTCATCATTACAGTCTGCAGCGCGAACCCAAAGCGCAACACGCCCAGCTCAATCTCATTCTTAATCATACTGGTTATACGGTACAGCACATGGAGACCAGCAAATCAACTCTGGTAGTACAAGAACATGTTAGAATGCAATATTAAGAATATCAATGATATAATTAAAATATTATACTACAATTACGCAATGTCACACGAGCACGCGCTGCTGTACAGAATTTCAGAAGGTAAACACAGCTGCGCAACATGTATGCAGCATGATTGCGATTTTGATATACAGCAGTTCAAAAAATACTCAGTTAATGTTGATAAACTTACATTTTAGATGTCATATTTGCAGGTACTTTGTCGGTTTTCTCTGTACCAAAGGAAATGCATCCAAACAAATCCACAGTCAGTTTGAGTCAGTAGCTGTTTCCTTCCTAAATGAATCAGTGTTTTTGAAGGAACCAGGATGAGTGAATGATTCAAACACTCACTCAAAAGAGGACGCTTGTTTCGTTTGTTCCTAATTTAATCATTGTGTTTGAACGAATAAAATGAACAAATTTTTAAGACTGCAGCTTCTTTCATTGGTTTCTGAATGAATTGAACAAATTTGTTGAGTGAACAATTCAATCACTCATAAAAAATGGAGGTGTTTCGTTCGTTCCTGACTAAAAAGTGTTTTTGAACAAATCTGATGAGTGAATGGTTCTTTGAGATTCCACTCTGAATTAATCAATATTTTGAACAAATCAGTTGAGTAAATGATTTCTGATTCAATCACTCACTACAGTCGCTTGCTCGATCCTGAATGAGTCAGTGTGTTTGAACAAATTGATTCAATGACTCGCTCAAAAAAGACCCAGTGGAATGAAGATGTAACCTACAGAAAGGGTCACACAAAAACCACTAATAATTGGACTTAAGTATAAATATTCAATAAATTGATATCCTGTTAGACCAGTGTTGCTTTGAACACACAGGTGGAAAATAAACCTGAAGGATGCTGATGTCTATTTGTGCGTATGGTATAATGGGCATTGAGGTGTCTGTGGGAATTTATTGGGCTGTGGCCCAGAACCTCGTGCTGCCACAAACAATGACTCAAATCAAATGACAGATGGCCCATCAATGCACATATAGTGTGCAGAGGGTCCTTCCTAGTCCATCTGTCATTGCAATTGACGAAGCCATTGAAAAGTCAAATCAGAGTTTATGGTTTTTGTATGCACACCAAATGTCAACATATCAATGAAACATGATTTCAAAGTTCCAGTACAGATTTTACTTTCAAATGTATTACTGTTGTTCCCAGTCCAGTCTGAAAACACACACAGCATTACCACAGAGCTCATTTTGAAAAGCGGCATTAAGGCTGAACAAAGCGAAGGACCAGCCAGCACTACGTGGTCATTCCGGAGAGAGAGATTTGGGGTGAATAGGCCCAGATTCAGACTTGACAGCAACAGCTGCTGAGAGATCTGCAAGCTAACAGCTGCTACTTTCAAAATGCCTTTATTTCTCTTTATTTTCAATTAAAAGCCTTTTTTCCTCTCTCGATCCAGCTCTTTGCTAATAACATAATGGCAGGTGGAATGTCATTGCTGGGTGTAATGCAGCTAAGTCCTGGTTGCTGTTTTAATGCCTTTCTAATTGGAGCCCACTCTCTGCCACAGCGTGTGGAAGGCAAACAAAAATGATTTGTAAAATAACGACTGCGCAACTAATAACTAGCCCTCGTCCTAATGTAAGGCTTTTTGTGAGGTGGAAAAAACTGTGCGAGCCCTAATTGGGTTTGCTTCAAAAAGACGTTTTAAACTCATCATTTCATTTCACAGGCTTTTTATGTCACATTTTGCTGGAGAAGAAAAAATTCGAAGAGAGAGCGCTCTCTCATCCATTTTGAGGTTAATGGTCAAGTTTCATGCTTTTAAAACAGGGTGAAACCACGCTGAAAGGATTTGGGTTAATTAACTAGAAAGATGTTTTATGTTTTTGCTTCTCTGGATGACTTTTCAAAGTAATTTTTCCCATACCAGACAAAAACAAACAAGCCATGGTTCCTCCTGAAAGGTATGTACAGAGAAGGTGCACGACTCAGAAGATAGACCACATTAGGTATTCTGAAACAAAACTTTTCCAACATTTTCCAGATTAAGTGTGCTAAATACCTTGGCCTCACAAAGAGTTTGCCTTTTTACTGCTAACCAACCAACCTCCTCAATCTAAATTCTGATGTTTACTATGAGTACCGTATTTACAAAAAGTAGCAATAACTTAACAGTAGCTCAGCTGTTTTCATAACTCTGTAATGTTATTAGTATAGCTAATGTTTCTTTCTTCCTTTTTTTTGGGGTGGGGGTAATATTATGTTACACATGCATTTTCAGTATATAAACAAACAAACAAGCAGGTTCCAAAAATGATTCTATTAAAGCAAAATGGCAAAAAAAAGATAATGATAGTATAATAATATTAAGAGTCATTAAATTAATTTAATATATAATTTACTTAGATTGTGCTGTTCCTCACAATATATTCTATTCAGTTATATATGTATTTGTATTTGCTTTATTTAATTTAAAATGGTTTGTGCCAGATAAATGTTACTCTGATAAAAAATGTATATTGAACATAAATAAAGAAACAGTATAGTGGCTTGAAACAAGTAAAAATGTAGATGAAAAAAACACTTTTAAAAATAAAGGTTACAAAAGGAGGTTTCGCAGTGATGCCATATAAGAACCTTTCTGTGAACAGTTCTTAAAATAACCTTTTTTTTCTTATTGTGAAGAACATTTTACCTACTATTAAGGGGAAAAAACTGTGCAATGGAAATGTCCCATTACTGTTAAAGGTTCTTCATGGAACCATAGATTATAATAAAGAATCTTTATTTTTAAGCGTGAATGGCTTATTTTGAAGCTTTAAATGTAACTTGTAGCAAACTGCTTTTTCACAAAGGCAGTTTAACTGTAAATAAATAACTTTAAATATCAAGTAACATTTATCTTTAGCTTGTACATTGAAATAAGCCTCTTAACACCTGGATTGGGTTTGCTGGTGTATGTGTTAAAACTGCATGCATAATAGTTTAATATAGGTATACAGGTAGACTTCAGACGACTTCAGTCAGTCTATAAACAGCCCAAACAGAGCTCTCCGTCCAGCATGTATTAGTGTCCTGACCTGCAGGTCCTGTTAAATCTCTGTCACATCGTAATAACCTGTCTTTTATCTTAAACACCTCCTCTCCCCCCAGGCCATGGTAAAGCACCTGCAAGCCTGACATATATCAAAAGATAATGGTAAAAGCTGCAAAATCTTTTTATTGGAGTCTCCCTCCACTAGCAGGCAAGATGTGGCAATGTGTACAAATTAGCCTCGCTTCTCTTCAGCTGTTTTACTCGTAGATAAACAATGTCCTTAAAAAGCCTCTTCCTACCTTCCCTGTTACTCATTTTTTTAAGAGTTTGAAATATTATCTTGACAAAAATAGCAGAGGAAATAAGCCCAAGGTAAGAAAGTATATAATTTGTCTAGCGCAACTCCATGTATTTGTTTTGCAAGAATGCTAATGAACAGTGGACAAACAACTTTGTAAAACAGCATTCATCAGTATATTTAAAAATGAATGCTATGTAATTCATTTATTTACCTTACAAAACTCACTCAAATCATCACAGTTTACCATGAAGGATACAAAATGTTGCCAAGCTCTTCCGGGATTCAGGTGTCATCTCATATATTGAAATCTCCTTTAGCAGCAGTCTGCATAATCCTGTAATGCAACACACAGGAGATATGTTTCATGATATCATGTTTAACAGCACTATCAGACTGAAATGGGGTAAATCGGGCCGTCTGTAGCCTGTAGCTATAGTGGACAACAGCCACATCTGAGTTCATCCACCTTCACACACCTGCTCCAAAGCACAGCTGCAACGCTCTTCCCACTCTACAGGAACTCACTTTAACAGCTGTAGATGCTTTCTCAGGGCTGCTTAAAAGAAGTGGTAGAGCTAATCTGGAATCAGATCGAGCTTGACAGAATTGATGTTGCTCACTGAATGCTATCTGTAAGACTGATCTGGAAACAGTATAGCCTCAGGTGGCGCCTCACCCTAAAATACCTATTTTATATACCAGCGTCTCAATTTCCCTGCCAAACATCTGCTTCCGAGTTCTTTAACTACCCCTATTATGGCTAATTACATGAGATTGTATCTGAGGATCGACTCTTAAGAGTTCACTTACGTCTCGGCTGCGTACAAGCCAATGGGGCGAGAAGTCTGTGTGTGTTAACATGAGGCTTATGTGACAGATGAGAGAGAGAGAGTGACATTAGGGGACGTTCAGAATGGCAGAGATGCCCGCTCCAGCTGGTAGTGATGTCTGTGCCAAATGTTTGTCGATGCGAGCAGCTTGCCGAAACATGGCAGTAGAGACCTGCAAGGCCTCCACAACGACCAGCTCAGAGCTACAGGCCATCAGCTGCTGAAGATATTCACTCACGGCCCAGATGGACCCATACAGGCATTAAATATAGTTGGAATAAGAAATACAGAACTTCACAGAGATGGCATGTTTAATAAAAAAGGCAACTTGAGAATGACATGAAGAATGACTAAATGGATAGTCTGCAATTGTAATTATTAACTAGAAATGTAAAGTTTATTTATTTATTTATTTAGTCATTTAGCAGACGCTTTTATCCAAAGCGACTTACAAATGAGGACAACAGAAGCAATCAACTGTAATATTAAAACAACTAAAAACACATCCAAAACTAAAAGCTAAAACTTTATAAATACTACTTATACACATTTTAAAAATAAAGAAATTAAATGAAAATGACAAATGCATACAACAAAATTTCAAAACTTAACATTTAAATGAAAAACAAAAAATAAAGCTATAAACAATTCAAAATATTAAAGAACAAAAGGTATAAGAGTATAATAATGATTCTAACATAACACTAAGCCAAACACCACATATATGTGTATGTACAACCATACACACATACATACATATATATATATATATATACACATACACATACACATACACATTTATAAATTCAATATATATATATTATTTCATTTCCATTTAGTTTGTTGAAGTAGTAAAATAAAAATAAAACTTAATAAAAGACCTATACAGACATAATAAATTCAGACATAATTTAACTCAAATTCAAATAAATAACAACTACAAATAATACAAATCAAACGACAGTAGTTTATCAGTAATCCTAAAAATAACACTGCCAAACTTACATGCTAAAAAACAAAAACTTACTTACACATAGTAAGAAATGGTTATAAAAACTGAAACAGAAGTGAAACAAGTAGTAGGAAAGAGGAAATTAATGACTTGAACATTTTTAAACATTTCTCCTTTTGTGTTCCACAGTAGGTGCAAAGTCATGTTTGGAACATGATGGATGATGAGTAAACATTTACGTGATAAAGCAATAAACCCGCTTCGCGTCGTGCCTAACATGCCCCTTAGCTGTTATAAATTCACCACGGCTTCACGGTGCTTATTGCTTTTATAAAACGGTTATTCCATATACGCAGTACGGTTTCACAAAATAAAACAGAGCAAATAAAGTGTAATGATATTAATAAAAACAGTATTCTTCCACCAAACAATGTAGTTCCTCAGAATCAGTTGTGGTTGCCAAGCAACATGCAAACGTAAACAAAGGTGTATGTTTGTAGAGTCATTTATAACAGCTTCGAATGTGGCTCAGCCAATCAGAATCAAGGACTTTTTACTTCATATTTGTTTAAGTCAGTGTGTTACTTACTGTTACTTTGTAACTTCTTACTAGCATTTTTTGAGTAAAACATTTTTCTACACCACCTTTTGTTGTTGTTGTTGTTGTTGTGTTGGACTGAATAACTCAGATGGTCTGTAAAAGTATGCAAAACAGATCTGGAGGAGCTTTTATAGTTAAGAATTTGTTATAATGTTGCATGTTTACATGTGTGTTACCACTGTAGAACTTCGTATTACAAAGAACCTATAGTGCCTGATTACCTACAATGTCTTACATTGCATAATGTGCAATATGAAACGGGATGTGATTTGTTGTGAAATATCAATCTTGAAAACAATGCCTGATGATGGTTGCATGACAGAAATCAGTTAATATGATCATGAAATCATTAAAATAATCATTCAAATTTGTTATAGCCGTTATAGCAGTGGGTGGGATCTATTTTTAAGACTATTTGCGTAATATCAATAATACTTTATTTCTGTTAACATTTGTAACTTTTTCTAAAAGTAAAGTGTGTGAAAGTTTTTGTGAGAATGTGCATGAATCATTTTTGAGGTAAGGCAGTATGTAAATGATTGTGTGTTGCTAAAAATGTGCTGTAAAAACTAACAATTTCAAAATGGTGTGAAATGTCGCTTATTTGTGTGAAATGTTGCTTTAAAAGATGCTAACCCAGGGTTAAGCACATTATAGGAAACACATAAAAGGCTTGTGCATTGTGCAAAGTAAAGAGTGCATTAAATCTCTTGACCATAACATGACAATCTGAATGTTATATGACCATTACATTATTTACAATATGTACTGTATATGTTAGGAGTACATCGTCAGAAGAAATGAGCAAAATTATACCTAAAGTACATATTTTTATTATAATCATTATTAATTATCGTTGTTATTGTTATTTTTTTATATGCTCAATTTAGGTTTAGATAAGGTACAAGGGTGTTGATCTAAGGGCATTACTACAGTGACAAGCTACTGGTAATTTTGCACTTTTGTCTTTCTGAAAGTATGATCATATGTTTATGCCACTGTATGTCAAAGCATCACTTTAGCACAGTGGTTCCTAGCCAGGGAGCTAACTTTCAGGTGGGCCCCAATAAGTTTTACAATTATTAATTACATTAATATAAACTAGTACTGTCAAACGATTAATCGCATCCAAAATAAGTTTTTGTTTACAATATATACATATGTGTACTGTGTATATTTATTATGTATAAATAAATACACACACATACAGTATACATTTTGAAAATATTTACACTTTTATACATTTCTATATTCATATTCTTATATTTTATATGACTTATTACAGTATTTATTAATACTGTATATTAATATATTTAATATATAAACTTAAATATATACAGTACATGCATGTGTTTGTATTTAAATATACTTAATAAATATACACAGTATACACACATATGTTATGCAAACAAAAACTTTTATTTTGGATGCGATTAATCTCGATTAATCGTTTGATGGCACTAATATAAACATAATTAAAATGATCGCATCCAAAATAAGTTTTTGTTTACAATATATACATATGTGTACTGTGTATATTTATTATGTATAAATAAATACACACACATACAGTATACATTTTGAAAATATTTACACTTTTATACATTTCTATATTCATATTCTTATATTTTATATTACTTATTACAGTATTTATTAATACTGTATATTAATATATTTAATATATAAACATATTTTTCTTAAATATATACAGTACATGCATGTGTTTGTATTTAAATATACTTAATAAATATACACAGTATACACACATATGTTATGCAAACAAAAACTTTTATTTTGGATGCGATTAATCTCGATTAATCGTTTGATGGCACTAATATAAACATAATTAAAATGCTGTTTTGGACAAAGAGGGGCTTTTTGGTGTCAAAAAGGCTGAGAACCACTGCTTTACCAAATATAAATTTTTGTTCAAATAACTAGGTTTTATGGAAAGTATATTTCCATAATCACTTCGATTAGAATTCTGTCTATTTTGAAACATCCTGACTGACAGCCTCTCAGCATCCGTCCATCCCCCGTCATGTTAAAAAAGACAGGAACACACACCTCCCTCCTGCACTTGTTTGTTTGCGGAGTTCTTTGGTTTCCCTTATCTCTTTTTTTCTATCCACAACTTTAGTGGACGTGTGTATATTCCCATATCTTCTGGATTAAGCATCATTCAATAGAAAAGAAATAACCTGAATTACAGATTTCTTTAATACCGTAATTGTTTCTCTCAGGCAGAAATGGAGATGTTTGTTTATGGATCCTGCTTTTCAAATGTTTATGATGAGAAAAAGACCACAGTAATCCCACTTCTGACATCTCAATAATCTCTCAGGCTCAGATTTACAGTACCAAGGAAAGGTCAAAGATTTCTTTATGCTACTTTTAACTTAAATGTATACCTCTATACTCATGATGCATGTCAACAACTGTTTAATTTGTCATCAAAATTTATACTTAATTATGCAATCACCAATTGCATAAACTTAGCCTCTGTGTTAATTTGACCACCTGCTAGCCAGTCTTATTTTTGGATTCAACATAGACTAATCTATGCTTTTATGTAACTGAATTAAAAAATTATGACCAGTTTTAAAGAAAAAAAGTAGACTAGTCTAAACCTTTAATGCAACTGGCCCCTGAACTAAGAAAAAGCAATAAAACAGTTTGGGATATTAAAATTTACATTTAAATGTAAAAATGTACTGGGATATTACAGTTATATTTGTAGTTATATATTTTATACAGCAGTGGAAATAGAAATCCTCATTTCTATTTCCATAAGTCATTAGTACAAATACTCATATATATATATATATATATATATATATATATATATATATATATATACAGTATATATGAGGGGGAAAAGAACAAATAAACAGGTGCAAAGGAAGTCCCTCTGAGAGAAACCCCAAAAGTGTTTGTGTGCTTTTGCTTCCATGTGTGCTCATAAGTGCATGTGTGTGTGTCCACACACAAACAAGTGGGGGGTTTAAATGTATGGGATATAGCAGCTCTTTGTGTTTGGAGATCCAAAGAGAAGCCAGCAGCACTGGGAGAAAAGCACCTGTTCAAAGGGACCTAAAAAAGCCAGTGGAGTCCTCAATAGTCTCCATAAGACCTGCAGAGATGCTGACTGAACTGCCCGGATCTCAGAGAGCTCTCTCTCTTTACAATCACAACATTGTAATGTGAGCATCCTCCAATTTTTTAGATCCCACTGGGGTCCTGTTTAAGCAATAATAAGATTAAGCCTCCTTGCTGCATATCTGACAGTATAGGGTTGTTTGTTTATTTGTTTACATGGTGTCTCTGTCGCAATCTGGCTCTAGCACCATACTGAAGCAGTTCCAGTTGGGTAATAACTGTGGGGCAAACTCCCACACCTCCAGAAAGAGTCTCACTTCTCTCTCTTTCACACACACACACACACACACACACACTGTTCAAAGGGACCTAAAAAAGCCAGTGGAGTCCTCAATAGTCTCCATAAGACCTGCAGAGATGCTGACTGAACTGCCCGGATCTCAGAGAGCTCTCTCTCCTCTTTCATCACTTCTACCGCGTGCGTGGTCATCTTCACCAGATCTGCAGGAAGAGGACACCGAAAGCATGCTGAGGTGACCACGAAGACCTTGTGCTGGCAATTTCTAAGACTAACTAAAATTGCTGTTACAAGAATTGACTTCATATGGTCATATGCACTGATTTTTGTTTGAGAAAAAGACTGGATCTAATAACTGTGGGGCAAACTCCCACACCTCCAGAAAGAGTCTCACTTCTCTCTCTTTCACACACACACACACACACACACACACACAGGCACACACGTCTGTCTGAGTCCAGAGGAACTCTAAGACCCTTCTCCAGACCTCAGGAAACCTCTTACTGGCCAACAGAGCAGAAGACAAAGGACAACTTCTCTCCCCATGCCAAGATGAATCACGCCTCAGCCTCATACATAAATCATGAGATCCGGAGGAGTCTTTAAGAGAGAGAGAGTCAGTGATAGAGAGAGAAAGACAGACAGACAGACAGAGAGAGAGAGAAAGAGGGAGAACCCAGAGGATATTTTGCCTCTTAAATTCACCCACGCTGTTTTGGGTGTAATGAATAAAGTCCTAACATGAAGTATAATAATTTAATATTAAATATAAATATTAAATGATTACATTTATTATTATTATAGCAAAAATTGTTGCACTTATATAAAAAATGTGTTATTATATGAAATAATTAATATGTATATTAATAATAAAAATATGAATTCATTCACATATTAATAATAATCCATTATAATTATTATACTAATACTCATTTGTACATAATAATTAAATAATTATAAAAATTCATGGCTATTATTATAGTTATTATTATTAAAATATATTAAACACAATTTTATGTATTCAAATACTCTGTAAACTAATTTAAAAAATAACAACAAATATGCTTATATTTTATATATATTTTAATATATATCATTATGTGTGTGTATATATATATATATATATATATATATATATATATATATATATATATATACACACATAATGATTCTGTGTATATGAATATATATTGCATACAAAATTCTATATACCTAATAGAATATATAAGTACATAGTATTTAATATTAAATACCATGTTTTTTATATTATATTAGGTATATAGAAACACTTTAACATTGACAGCGACCATATAATTTACCCCACATTTCTCCTTTCATTTTTCTCCAATCTGCAGCCATGAATCAGAAGACCTGGCAAGAGTCTGGAAGGTCGCAGCAAGAGAAGCTGAAGCAGGTCTCCTGAAGTATAGTGATATAATGAGCGCTCAGAAACAGGAAGACAGAGGTCAGTAATGGAGAGTGGTGGAAAAGAAGATACAGAAAGAGTGAGAGAAACTTTTTCCGGAAGTATTACAGTACATCATCTGACATTATTTTCTCACAATCAGTGTTACTTTTTAAGAACCCACATTTTATTACTTTCTGCATCTCCAAATTCTGTTACTGTAATTATGAGTTGATAGTCTTTGCCAACAATATCATCATTTATTATGTGACGCCAAAGTTCTTTGTTGCAGAATAGCAGGTCTGACTGGGAAGTTGCTAATTACACTGTCACGGGGCTATCAGTGTGTTCCCACTTCATGGGAAGTAAAGTGCAGCCTCCTGAGGGACCCTCATAATGGGGAGAGCGATGCTATCACCTCGGGGGCTGAAGTGACAGGGTGTATGGATGTCAACGCCAGTTTGGTATGAGGTGTCTGACTGAGAGTACAGTTCATAGTGGGTCGATGACATCAACCCATCATCGCCGTCACCATTCTTATGTTCGCAGCCGTTAATGTGCAGCAATGTCTGTGATTAGTATAATCATCACACTCTATTCGTTAAGTCAGACTATCACACACTCCTGCCCAGCCAGAAGACATATGCTTGAAGAAACAATAGACCTCAGCTTAAAATACAGCAGCACATAGACAAAAGGCTGCCATTCACTGAGCACTGATCAGGGGCTTCAGTCCATTCTGCACAGTATCAGTTCCTTGCAAACATGACCATATAAGATAAGATTATCTCAACTAATCATTGAATTAGCTCAACTAATCATTTCAACGAATAGTTCACCAAAAAATTTAAATCTGCTGAAAAATTACTCACCAAGTTAGCATTACATCACTTGCTCACCAATGGAACCTTTGAAGTGAATGGGTGCTGTCAGAATGAGAGTCCAAACAGCTGATAAAAGCATCACAATATTCTACAAGTAGTCCACATGATTATAGTTCATCAGTTACTGTTGGGAAGTGAAAATATGTGTGTTTTTAAAAAAAAATGCATAAAGGCATTTTAAATTAACCATCCCCTCTGGCCAAAATGAGTCTATAATCCATAATAACGCTTCCTCCAGTGAAAAAGTCCATCCCCTGTTGTCCTATCACATCAAAATCCACCAACCTATTGTATTTGTTTAGAACTCTTTTTGCTTGTAAACAGTGCTTGATCTGTGCATATTTCTCTCCTGAGTCAGATGATTTTTCAATGGAGAAAGCGATATTGAGTAGAGAACTAGGACTAGAGAACTAGGATGAATAGAAGACTATTGTTTGAAGCTAAAAAAATCTTTATGATGGATTTGTTTCTTACAAACATGCAGCTTTTCAGAGACATTAATTGACATTAATAAGACATTATTATAAGACATTAATATGTTAATTTTATAAAACATTAACTGATAAACTGGAGTCATGTTATGGACTATTGTGATGTTTTTATCAGTTGTTTGGACTCTCATTCTGACGGCACCCATTCACTGCAGAGTATCCACTGGCGAGCAAGTGATATAATGCTAAATTTCTCCAGATCTGTTCTGATTTGAAAAAAATAATCTACATTTTTTCATCTACATCTTAGATGGTCCAATGGTGAGTAAATTTTCATTTTGGAACTACTTCTTTCATATAATCGTCAATGTGACAATTGCCCCCGAACCGTCCTCAGAAAACTCAATTTTGAGACCTCGCGATTTATAAAACCCTGCATATGGCACTGCTTGAAAAAATTTGTTTTTTTACGATAACTTGCCGCTCAAACATGGCAAATGTGTGCCAATGTTTGCCACAGGGGTTTTCCAGACCATTATATTTGTGTAAAAGACTGATACGCCACAGAACAAGTATGCAGAGTGATCCACGCGCAGCCCTGATGTACTGTCGTCCGCTGCCACCTCCAGCAGCCGGGTTGTGAGGAATGAAGGGATTGAAGTGGAGGGCCGTGTATAGGGATCGATGGTGGGGGAGGCCAATAAGAGCTCTTGCCCTGCAGACATGCTGGCGGTACCGTGATTCTGCGGGTAATCAATCTACTCCCCAGGCCGCCCGGTCCAGTGAACAGCTTTGTTGAGCAGGGCCCTGTGGAGTGGTGGGGGGAATCTGCTTTATTAAGACTCATTTGTCCTCTAACAAGCCACAGCGGTGGACGGGTGATGAAACACCACACCACAAACACATATGATTACTGTCAGCATTGCCAGCGTTGTCGGTGCAGCCGTCGTCTCCCCACGTGCAGTTTTGTTTTGTAGTGGCAGCTCACACCACTGAGTGCAAAACAATGTACGGTAAGTGTGGCATAGACCAGAACAGACCAGACAAAATATTTTTTTCTATATATACACTACCATTCAAAAGTTTGGGGGCAATATGATTTTATTTTATTTATCTATTTATTGGAAGAAATTGATACTTCTGTTCAGCAAGAATGCATTAAACTTATCAAAAGTGACAGTAAAGACAAAAAAAAAATCTGTTTCAAATAAATGCTGTTCTTTTTAACTTTCTACTCATCAAAGGATCCTGAAAAAAGGTGTCACATTTCCACAAAATATTAAGCAGAGCAACTGTTTTCAAGATTTTTTTTCAAGAATTTATTTATTTATTTATTTTTTATGTTTTTTAGCATCAAACCAGAATATTAGAATAATTTCTGAAGGATCACTGAAGATTGGAGTAATGGCTGATGAAATTTCAGCTTTGCCCTCAGGAATAAATTACATTTGAAAATCTATTAAAATAGAAAACATTTATTTGAAAATTTATTCATATTTCACAGTATTACTGTTTTTGACAAATTTTGATTAAATAAATGCAGCCTTGATGAGCATAAGAGACGTCTTTCAAAAAGATTTTTAAAAATCTTTGTATAAATGTATTTGCATAATATAACAAAATAAGTGGCATTTGTTTTAAAATAAATATTGTACACATTTCAATCAAATAATTTTTAAATGAAATTTGTTAAAATATGAAACTATAAGTTGTTTAAAATGAAGACAGAGATTTGTGCATTTTTTTTAGTTGTCAAACCTTGTAGAACTTTTGTGAATCATAAAAAAACCTTCCCAGAATCTGTTTGTCCAGGCAGCATTAATAAAGCTCTTTATGATACACACCATGGTTAAAATCTGCTAGGATAATTTTAACATTGAAATATAATGGTAAGATAGATTTCCACTCTGGCCACTGATTCCATATTTCTGTACGTTTGTTAGACAATGAATACTTAATGATGACGAAGTCCTAATCATGATGACCTGCTTGTACTTCAATACAATGAGAGCGAGGGGAAAGAAAAACTGAAACTAGATGAACAGCAAAAACTATCCCCAAGGGCCTTTTTTACAGTTAAATGAAATAATTGGAGCCAACTCCCCTGTGAAAGCACTTTTTAAAAAAAAATCATTTTCAAAGAAATAATTAGTTTTTTGTAATTATGTGTGTGCCTTGCATCTTTAATCTTTAATCATTGGGAGGCAGCTCCCTTTGGGCGGCAAGGTGCTACATTACACCTCTTTGTTGGAACACTTGTAGTCTCACCAACTGTCCACACGGAGTGCCAAAAATGAATGGACTTGAATATAAGGGGTGCATACCAATGCTGGAGCTGAGCACGCATTATGTACTTGAGGAAGCCTTTACTTAATTGGGCCACAAGGTTCAGAGGAAGTCGCTTTCGTGGCAAGTGAAACATTCATTATAAACAGCCCTCTCTAACTCTTGATGTAGCAAAAATCTCAATAGAACAACAAGAATAACCTCATGTAGCCTCATTGGTAATTGCATATTTTTAACCAGCCAAATTTATGACAAACAAAGGTCAGTGGCAACAAAGAGATAAAAGAGGGAAGGTCAAATTAAAAATGAATGCAAATTAAATTAATATTATTAAATAAACAAGATTAACCAGCAAATCTAAAGAATTTATACACTAAGCGCTAATGTACATTGCAGCACACAACCCCTAAAAGACGTCTCAGTTCTTAGTAGTGGCCATATTGTGCTTGAGAGCCTTTGTTTGTATGTTCATAAAACCCTCCTCACATACACAAACTGTACTTTAAACAGGACACAGTATTAGCGGTTAAGCCTTGAGATTGGATGTGGGATCGCCATCGGCGGTTTAGTTTATGCTTGGCCACAACATCTACTGCGTAACGTTCCCTCAGAGCTCTGAGCTCAGGCACTTGTATTAATTGAGCTAGTAATTGAACAGTTGTCTTCATTAGTTCTGGTCCCCTGCACACGAGTCTTGGTTTCGGGATTACCAGCGATGTGTTTGCGTGAGGAAGAGGGGGTTGAAGCCCTGAGGTGGATTTACAGAGGGTTTCAAGCTCACACTGCTGGATTCTGTGAGAGGAAATGAGAGGTGACCAATGTGTTCACCCTAGCAACCAGAGCTAATCCTAACAAAAAATACATGACATGGAATTGCAACAGCAATCAATATAATCAATCTCCAAACACCACAACAACGCAAGATATATTGATATATAGTATTTAAGTTACATGATCAAGTCTAGATTTTATGATATACAGATTATTGTTTCTTTGAGTTGGCTGCTTGAACCAATTCACAAAACCAATCAAATTATTCTTTGAATTAGATGTTTTCAATTATTTTATTCAACTGATTATTTAACTCAACTGGGGGAAAAAACAATCTGAATGATTTATTCACTGCTTATTACTAACAAATAGTTCTTTTGAGTCAGATAGTTTCAATTAATCATTTGAATTATTCATAAAATGAGTGCGATTTATATTTTTACAGTTTGATTTTTTGAGTCAGAAGTGTTCGATAAATCAATTAAACCTGTTCATAAAACACAGTTTTGTTCACTCGTTGTTAACAAATGATTGTTAGAGTCTGATGTTTTCAATGAATAGATTCAACCAATTCACAAAACTTATCAAAATGTTTCAAATGTTCAATGTTTCCTGCTAAAAAATTATTTTCTGAGTCAGTTCCAGTGAATCGCCGAAGTTAATCCACAAAACCAGTCAATGATTCATTCACTAGTTACTGCTAAAAAAAACGGATCTTTTGAGTCAAATGGTTTCATTGAATCAACTGAACCGGTTCACAAAACCAGTCTGTACGATGCATTTATGAAGTGGACTGATTTGTTTTGAGTGGCTCTCAAATCAACTCACCAATTCATCGAACCGAGAATTGTCACTTTCGGGTATGTTCCATTCACGTCTGATAATGAAAAATAACCTCTTAATCTTCTCTTTGAACAGGTTCATTGAAATGAACAGTTTGAAAGATCTATTTCACTATAATTATTCCACAAACAGCTTTTTAAGGGGAAACTGTACAGACATTTCTTGAAACATTCCTACTGTAAGAGCTTTCTACCATCTTGTTTCAAGGAGAATTTAAAAAAATCAAGAACACAAATAAAGTAGCGAGAAACAAGCAGGCCGCGCTTTGGCAATGCAATGTGCTTGAGGTCAGGCAGAACTAAGAGAAAGATAAAACTAAATTAACTGAGGGGTCCCTGACCCCCTTTCGGATAGTTTTAAGTGGTTTACAAGAGCTGCAAATCCTCACAATATGAATAAAAAGCTAGTGTCTGACCTCATCCCAAACTTGAAGAGGTTTATTGACAAAAAAAGAGAGAGAGAGTGGATAAAAAATTATACTTTGACTTCCGAAGAGACATCTCCATCCCCTTTTAAGATGCATTTTAACATCAGCCGCAATTTGCATCCCACTCTGCCGACCAATTATTGTGGCACGCAACGTGGCAAGGCAACAGTTCCAGAAACCCAAAATTGTCAAGGAATAAAAAACAAAATCTACCAAATAAAAAAGAATAAATAAGTAGGTACAGCACAGACTTCAGGAAGAGTGGGTTAGGATGCCTCCTGATTTGCCAGAGGATTTAGGACAGTAGTTCTCCTCACAAAGCGGCTCGTGGTGAAATAATTATGCCTAAGTGCTTTCAGAGTTACGCTGAAAATGAAAAATGGTGGTTGTGTCCGCAGTTAAAAATTTTTAATGATTTCGACTAGAAAAATGCAATGCACTTTGCGGCACGTGTCAAGAGCATAGCACATTGTTGGCTTAAAACAACCAACTTCACACAATATGGAGGGTTTTGACAGGGGGTTGGCTGGGGGTGAAGATCAAGCCATGCTTTAAATATCATACGCAGCGTGTGGCAGACACCTAACACCTGTTTGCGAGGAGTTAAGACACCTTCCTCCTCTCGTTGATGCGGATTCAACGATTTCCTGGTAGCTAACAGCTTCTCGATATGGGAAGTCGTAGCACCAAACTGGAACAAACAACGGCAGAAAGCATCAAAAAGGGATATATTATGAATATTCAGCGAGGAGGGAAAACTGAATCCCTCATTTTCACCTTTCCTCCGTTCTCTACATTGCAGCTTTTTCTTAACTGCATAATTAATGAGCAAAAAAGGAGTGTGAATTTGTTTGTGTTGCCAAATAAAAAGTGGTGGAAAGACAGTTTTTTTATACTTTCTTTTTTGGTTTTGTAGTCTTTTCTGAAAACAATAGCAAAATAAAAATAATAGACATTATATATATTGCTGCATTTTGTTCTGTAATCTCTTGAATTCAGTATTATGGATGCATGTGCACCGGATTACATTGCTTGCTATAGCGAACAATGAATAAAACTTACAGCTAAATGCTATCATTTTTGGGCAATACATAGATGTTCTTTCTGTCACTTAAAAAATCTTATGATAAATCCTTTCTGCTCAGACATAAACACACACAAAATTCCCAGCATCACAATACACATTTGTTTCTCTGACATCAATTGTTTCTGCTGTAATTTTCTCGACCTTTCTGTGCAATTTTCATCCATGAGCGCGTGATGTGCTTTTAAAACGCATGCTATTTGCCTTCATGAAGACAACTGGGTATAAAAAAGGGACAGGAGAAGAAAAAGTAAGAATGGGGGGTAGCTTCATATTTGCTCGCTAAAGGGAGGTGTTTTTCCCATCCCTCCAAAGGTACACAGATCCCCCCAGGAATAGATTAACTGGCCTAGAATCAGCTGTCAGAGTTTGATACATTCAGAAGTTATGCAGAGAGGAAACTAGACAAATTCATGCATTTGTGATCCATCCCCGCTCTGGTGTGCAGAGAAGAAAGAGGAACATTAGACGCAGCTTGGCTGCAGGCAGGAAGAGAGTATGGCAGTCAGCAGGTATATGAAAGAGATGGCGGAGGCTAATCACGTAACCGTAGCCTAAAGAGACAAACTTCCCCTTCAGTTCTGGAGCTCCATTATACTCTGTTACGCTCCTGATTTCTATGGCCACATGACAGAATCCACCCCTCTCAACAGCACACCTCTGCTCCTGAATCTATCACCACTGTTAGATCACAAGAGGATTAGTTTCTCCTCTTGTCTATAAAGTTTTAAAGGCGAAAATACAATTTGTGAGTCTGTGCTCAAAAACTCAATTTTCTCCAGTAACATGCAATGACATATTTGGCGCTTTCCATGAATATGGTACGCTTTGTTGTCCCATTACTTATTCTAAAACATTCTAGGCGCAAATACCATTGTTGTAATGTTAGACAAGCAAACCTAATGTGATTTTGGCATGTTGCACACTTAGAGGTCTTGATCTTCTCAACTACATCCAATAATAAAAAAAGTCCACTTTTTGACAATAATCTTTGTCACAGTAATTCATATTAGTTGCAATAAAGCACTATTTTTAATCAGTAACTAATTTTGATTTATAAAAACATATTTGACCCTGGACCACAAAACCAGTCATAAGTAGCGCAGGTATATTTGTAGCAATAGCCAACAATACATTGTATGGGTCAAAATTATGGATTTTTCTTTTATGCCAAAAATCATTAGGATATTAAAGTAAAGATCATGTTCCTGTCACGGATGAGCCAGGCTCGCTCACCTCCCAATCACAACGTGCACCTTCCCCGGAATTCTAACTGGACACACCTGCTCATCATCACCTATCACCTCTCCACATAAACGCACACCTCACCTCCGCTCAGCGTCTGATCTCACATTGAGCAACGGACTCATTCCAATTCTCCCTGGCGCTAGTCATCGACTCCCGGACTTGTCACCTCCTACCTTCCTGGATTCCTCTCCTCTTCTCAGCGTCCCCGATCTCCCTACCTGCAAGGTTCAGGACAGTATTATTCCTCTCTCTCTTTCGATCTCTACCACCCATCGCTGCTTTGCTATTCTGTTTGCTCATTCACTCCCTGCTGTTAATAAACGGTGTACACTGACCATCATCTCTCTGAGTCGTTCTGTTACAGAAGATCAGACCATCAAAGGACATACAGCAGGATGAGCGCCCCGGATCCTTTTCAGGAGCTCGTGGACGCTCTCAAACGAGCACTCACGGCACCCTCCACCGCTACCGCGGGCAATACCATTCCTTCTCCCCCATCACCTCCAGTCCTGTGGCCAATCCAGCGCCCTACTCTGGCTCAGCGGAGGATTGCAATGGCTTCCTCTTACAGTGTTCCCTGGTGTTTGAGATGCAGCCCCATCATTTCACCACGGATCGGGGAAAATTTTCTTTCATCATTTCTCTGTTGTCAGGACGCGCTCTCCAATGGACGGAGACAATTTGGATGCAAGGTGGGCCAGCAACCCAGTCAGTAGATTATTTCCTTACCCATTTTCGTGAGGTATTTGGTTATTCCACTGACTACTCATCGGTTAGTGAAGAGCTCTATCACCTAAAACAAGGCAAAATGTCTATTCAAGATTACTCTCTGAAATTTCGCACATTAGCAGCTGCTAGTGGCTGGAACGAGCGCTCTCTCCTGACCACCTTCCGTCAAGGTTTGAATCCCCAACTGCGGCTGCATCTCGCCACCTATTGGGACACCATTGGATTAGAGAGATTCATCCTAACTGCCAACCAAGTATCCAACAGAATACAACAATGTCATGAAGAACTCCGGGTTACTCCTCCCTACCAGCCAGAGCAGGAGAGGGCTCCAGAACCCATGCAGCTTGGCAACACCCGACTTCCGTTTGCTGAGCGGCAGAGGAGGCTGGCCCAGGGTCTCTGTCTATACTGTGGAACAGCTGGACATGCTATCATTTCATGTCCCATTCGCCCCCCACGACCTGTGGTGAGTGTTATCCAGGAACCTTTTGTCGATAAAGTTCCACTCACTACTTTGGTACATATTTCTGTCTTTGATAATTCTCTCTCTCTCTCAGCACTCCTCGACTCTGGGTCAGCTGGAAACTTAATCTCGGGTAACCTCTGCCGCCAGCTCAGGCTTCAAAGGACAGCCATCCAAAACCATTACCAGGTTCCATAACCATAACCAACCCCTTAGTCAACGTGATGTGCGATTCAAAGTGGGACCTCTGCTGCTTCAAGTTGGGGCTGTGGAACAGCTGGACATGCTATCATTTCATGTCCCATTCGCCCCCCACGACCTGTGGTGAGTGTTATCCAGGAACCTTTTGTCGATAAAGTTCCACTCACTACTTTGGTACATATTTCTGTCTTTGATAATTCTCTCTCTCTCTCAGCACTCCTCGACTCTGGGTCAGCTGGAAACTTCATCTCAGGTAACCTCTGCCGCCAGCTCAGGCTTCAAAGGACAGCCATCCAAAACCACTACCAGGTTCAATCAATAGTCGGTAAACCCCTTAGTCAACGTGATGTGCGATTCAAAGTGGGACCTCTGCTGCTTCGATGTGGGACTTGTCATCAGGAAAGCATTCACCTACTGGTTCTGGAGCACTCCACAGCGGACATCATACTGGGTCGCCCTTGGCTCAACCAACACCAGCCTGAAATATACTGGAGAGGTCCTGAAATGGGACGATCAATGCTTCCCGGAATGTTTCCCTACGCTACCCCTCAACCGTCCATCACCCCGTCCAGTGCTACTGGTCTGCACCACGTCCATCAAGAGTCCCCTAGAGAAACAATCCATAAATATAGCCACCTGCTACGCCCCTGGAGTGACGTGTTCTGTCCCACAAGGGCGACCCAGCTTCCACCACATCGGCCATGGGACTGTGTGATTGCCCTCATCCCAGGTGCGCCAGTGCCCCGTGGGAGAATCTATCCACTCTCCATACCTGAGCAGAAGGCCATGGAGGAGTACATTGAGGAGGCTCTCCATCAGGGGTACATTCGACCATCCAAGTCCCCTGCTGCTTCAAGCTTCTTCTTCGTGGCCAAGAAGGACGGAGGCTTGCGGCCGTGCATAGATTACAGAATCCTTAACAGCAGTACAACCAATTTCCTCTGCCCACTTCCCCTCGTCCCAGCTGCATTGAAACAACTACGTGGAGCCACCGTGTTCACCAAGTTGGACCTCCGCAGCGCCTACAACCTCATCCGGATATGTGAGGGGGACGAGTGGAAAACCGCCTTCGTGACTCCAACCGGCCACTACGAATATCTGGTAATGCCATATGGATTGGTCAATGCCCCCTCCGTATTCCAAGACTTTATGCATGAGGTACTCCGGGATTTCCTCCACAACTTCGTGCTGGTATACATAGATGACATCTTGGTGTATTCCCGGAGTATGGCTGAACATCGCCAGCACGTTGCGGAGGTCCTCCAGCGCCTGAGAGACTTCAACTTGTTCCTGAAAGCGGAGAAGTGCTCGTTCCACCGGTCCTCAGTGCCCTTCCTAGGATACATCATCAGTGAGCATGGGATTCAAATGGACGAGGGGAAGGTTAAGGCTGTTCGTGAGTGGCCCCTACCAACTTCCATCAAAGAACTTCAGCGATTTCTAGGATTTACCAATTTCTACCAGCGTTTCATCAAGGATTTCAGCTCCATCGTTCACCCACTTACCAGCCTGTTGAAGGGAAAGCCCAAGTCTCTGTCATGGAATCCAGCGGCCACTCAAGCTTTTAAGAAGCTAAGAGAGACCTTTACCACCGCATCGCTCCTCGTTCATCCAGATCCCTCAAGACCCTTTGTGGTGGAGGTTGATGCCTCTACCAATGGCGTCGGAGCGGTGCTGTCTCAGCAGCATGGGGACTCAACCAAACTCCTGCCATTAGCCTTCTTTTCCCGAAAACTTACCCCGGCGGAGTGTAACTATGACATCGGGAATAGAGAGTTACTTGCCATCAAACTCGCCCTGGAAGAGTGGAGGCATTGGTTGGAGGGAGCCACACATCCTTTCCTCGTGTACACCGATCACAAGAACCTGGAGTATCTTAGAAATGCCAAACGTCTCAATCCCAGACAAGCTCGTTGGGCTCTCTTCTTCACACACTTCACCTTCTCCATAACCTATCGACCTGGCCACAAGAATGTACGGGCAGATGCCTCTATGCTCCAGCTGACACTCCTTCCACTCCTGAGACCATTCTTCCTCAAAAGATATTCAGTGGTCCACTACCCCGGAAATATCCTCCGCCAATTCTCCCTCTGCTACTCCGTCGGGGTGCCCTCCTGACCGTTTGTATATTCCACCATCTCAACGTACCACCATGATCCAATCAGTTCACTCATCCTTAGGCACTGGCCACCCAGGGGCCAATATGACTCTCTCGCTGCTACGCAACCGCTTCTGGTGTCTGGGAATGGCACGTGACGTTAGGAAGTTTGTCCAAGGCTGTAAGGAATGTGCCATCTCCAAGAGCCCCCGGCACTCTTCTTCCCCCGCTTCACCTTCTCCATACCCTACCGACCTGGCCACAAGAATATACGGGCAGATGCCCTGCCTCTATGCTCCAGCTGACACTCCTTCCACTCCTGAGACCATTCTTCCTCAAAAGATATTCAGTGGTCCACTACCCCGGAAATATCCTCCGCCAATACTCCCTCTGCTACTCCGTCGGGGTGCCCTCCTGACCGTTTGTATATTCCACCATCTCAACGTACCACCATGATCCAATCAGTTCACTCATCCTTAGGCACTGGCCACCCAGGGGCCAATATGACTCTCTCGCTGCTACGCAACCGCTTCTGGTGGCTGGGAATGGCACGTGACGTTAGGAAGTTTGTCCAAGGCTGTAAGGAATGTGCCATCTCCAAGAGCCCCCGGCACTTACCAGCAGGCAAGCTCCAACCTCTGCCCATTCCACATAGACCCTGGTCACACCTGGGAGTGGATTTTATCACAGACCTACCATTCTCTGCCGGTAAGACTTGCATACTAGTCATAGTTGACCGATTCTCAAAGTCATGTCACCTTATTCCTCTGACTAAACTGCCTACTGCAATGGAAACTGCAGAACTGTTATTTCAGAACGTGTTCAGACAGAGGATCACAGTTCGTGTCCAGGGTATGGCAGACTTTCTTCTCTCTCCTAGGGGTGACTGTAAGCCTGTCTTCGGGATACCACCCTCAGTCGAATGGGCAGACGGAACGTAAGATTCAGGAGATTGGGCGCTTCCTCCAGACCTTCTGTCACAGCCACCAGAACTCCTGGAGCCAGTTCCTAGGCTGGGCCGAGTATGCCCAGAACTCACTACAACAGCCAACCACGGGACTTACCCCATTCCAGTGCGTACTCGGATACCAGCCTCCACTATTCCCGTGGTCCGGGGAACCCTCGGACGTACCATCTCTCGATCACTGGTTCCGGGAGAGCGAGAGAGTCTGGGACGAATCCCATCATCACCTTCAGAGGGCAGTGCGACGGCAAAGAATCCAAGCGGATGCTCGACGGGCCAACACTCCCGAATACCAACCAGGGCAGTTGGTTTGGCTTTCTACGTGGGACATCCGGATGCACTTGCCTAGCAAGAAGTTAAGTCCCAGATATGTTGGTCCCTTTCCCATTGTTCGTCAAATTAACCCTGTCACTTACTGTATTCATCCAACATTCCATGTGTCACTCCTCAAGCCATTTCACTCACCTCCGTCTACTTCCTCCACAGAGCCTGGCCCGACAGTGGAACCCCTTCCTCCGGTGGATGTGGGGGATGGCACCGTATACTCGGTTCAGGAGATTCTGGACTCCCGTCGCCGTGGTGGTCGTTTGGAATACTTAGTGGATTGGGAGGGCTACGGACCTGAGGAACGGTCCTGGATTCCACGAGATGACAATCCTTGATCCGGCTCTCCTCACTGAATTCCACGAATCCCATCCTGACCGACCAGCACCCCGAGGAAGGGGCCGGCCACCACGACGGCGGGGTCTGCGGCCCTCAGGAGCGGGCCGTGGGGGAGGGAGTACTGTCACGGATGAGCCAGGCTCGCTCACCTCCCAATCACAACGTGCACCTTCCCCAGAATTCTAACTGGACACACCTGCTCATCATCACTAATCACCTCTCCATATAAACGCACACCTCACCTCCGCTCAGTGTTTGATCTCACATTGAGCAACGGACTCATTCCAATTCTCCCTTGCGCTAGTCATCGACTCCCGGACTTGTCGCCTCCTACCTCTCCTCTTCTCAGCGTCCCCGATCTCCCTACCTGCAAGGTTCAGGACAGTATTATTCCTCTCTCTCTTTCGATCTCTACCACCCATCGCTGCTTTGCTATTCTGTTTGCTCATTCACTCCCTGCTGTTAATAAACGATGTACACTGACCATCATCTCTCTGAGTCATTCTGTTACAGTTCCATAAAGATATTTTGTAAATTTCCTAACGTAAAATATATCAAAACTTAATTTTTGATTAGTAATATGCATTGCTAGGACTTCATTTGGACAACTTTAAAGGCGATTTTCTCAATATTTTGATTTTTTTTGCACCCTCAGATTCCAGATTTCAAATAGTTGCATCTCGGCCAAATAATGTCCTATCCTAACAAACCGTACATCAATTGAAATCGTATTTATTCAGCTTTCAAATGATGTATAAATCTGTATAATGTACTTTTTTTTTTTAAAAAGACCCTTATGACTGGTTTTGTGGTCCAGGGTCACATATTTGGCTAAATGAGTCACAGATTTAGTCTCAAACATGTATTTATTAATTAATTAATTACTAGATACATACTAGAATGCATTAATTGATCAAAAGTGACAGCAAAGATATTTATAATGTTACAAAAATCCTATTTCAAATTAGTGCTGTTCTTTTGAGCTTTCAATGTATCAAAGAATCCTGAAAAAAATCTAAATTTTCTGTTTTCAAAATTGATAATAGTAAGAAACATTTTATGAGCACAAAATAAGCATATTAGTATGAGTTCTAAAGGATCATGTGACAGTAAAGATTATAATGGCGGCTGAAAGTTCAGCCTTGCCATTTTATTTGAAAATATATATCGACAGAAAAGAGAGAATATATATTTTATTTCACGTATTTTGAATATATATTTTTGTCTTTTACGTATTTTTATATTTATATTTTTTATTAAAATAACACATTTTTTTAATATTTACTTTAAAAAATGTAGGCATTTTGGTAACAGAGTTGCCAAAAATTACAATCCTCATGTAAATAGAATATAAAACAAAACAGTAAAAATATATCCTTTACTGTCTATTAAAAAATAATTTTTTAGAGTTTCAGGCCTGATTTTGTATATATTTATTGGAAGTGCCATTTCTTAACCTACTCAGGTTGCACTGCCTTACATTGCACTGAACCTTGTGAAATATTAGGTGTATTTCATTGGCACAGTATTTTCCTTTTTTCCCCTCTCTTATCTGTCCCTCTTTATGGTTTATCAAAAGCATTTGCATATCATGCGTTGCATTTCCTACACTGAAACCTTAGCCTCAGAGAGACCAAGCACTGTGTGTAATTTCCCAGCACTAACCTCAGAGGCTGCTTGTTTTCCATCTTGGCTGTCTCTCTCTGCTGGGTAACTGCTGACCGCGCTCTCTTTGTAAATATCTTTGATATGTATTGTGCTCATGTTTAAGCAAATATCAGAGGATAGCAGTGTAGCTGTTTGGTGGCCATTAAGATGCAGCGAGTGGCGTTCACTCTCAGACACTGTCTCTGCTCGCAAAGGTCAACTACCCAACCCCCCCCCAAACAGACACACACGCATGTGCGGGTAAATAAGGGCCCGTTTACAAATGTGATGGGGAAACAGTTCACCTTAAAAAGCCATTAGGCGCTGGGCTTTTGAACTTTACAGCCTTCTTTTTAACTTGCTACTGTCTGGCCTGTGGTTTTACACTTCCTAGGACTGGCAATGGCAGCAAAACAAGCAGAGCTTGTGTATCAGCTTCAGATAAATGGTGGTAAACTTGAGGCAAACATTTAAATGTCGTTCTTCCTACGTCACTGATGCGAATATACCTGTATGTACCTGACATGACATGAACCGATCGAACGGAAGACTCGAGATGTGACTCACCCGTCCTTCCAGCAGTGGTCAGTGCGAAAGGTTCACTCTCTAGCTGGAAGCACTACCTGTCTCCTTGGGCTTGACAGGTATCTGCACTGTCAACATGGATCAGACCAGAAGCCTAACCTACAGTGGCAGCGCGTGACCCCGGCAGCAACACACCTCAACTACGGCTTCAGGCACAGCCCGGCCTAACAGCGGCCCTGGATGGACTCATCGACTGCAAGGGAGGCAGGATTGTTCTGGGGTTGAGTGAAATGAAAGTTTCGTATTGTGTTTTTGTGACCCAGGTGTTTCGGGCCAGGTTTTCTTTGAATTTCAAGGTCTGAGAGGATGAACATACAGGACATGCTCTTGTGTTCAAAAATAGACTGATGGAGCAAAATGACAGAATACAGGGGACTCTTTTGTTTTTATGCATATATACTATATACATGTGTGTGTGCGTGTGTATGATTAAAATTTTAAAATATTTTCAAGGTCTAAGGGGTTGTTCACACAGAACATGTTTAAAAATAGAATGATGGACGGAAATTGAAAAGAATACAAGGGACTCGATTTTGATATTACTACATATAATAAAATATACTAATGTAATATGTGCATAATAAATATACTATAATAATTAAAAAATTTAATACTTAATAATAGCACAAAAACTAAATTAAAAAAATCATTAATTTATAAATAATAGCACAAAGGGAACAGAAGGAATACAACATTACATAAAATACACATTATATATATATATATATATATATGTGTGTGTGTATATATATGTACTGTATATATATACAAAATACATTTTTGTTTATTTTATGCATAAATATATTTAAATATGTAATATATGTAACTAACTATGAATTAAGATATTTATTTAATATTTTATTATAAATGCATGTATAACTTTATGTGCATATATGCAGTATATACACACACACACATTTTTATTTTTATTTTTTTATGCATTTAGCAGATGCTTTTATCCAAAGTGACTTACAGTGCATTCAGGCTATACATTTTTTACCAGTATGTATATATTATTAATATATTATATATATATATATATATATATATTTGTCATGCCCCTGGACTGTCTGTGTGTGTTTTTTCTCCCCATGTGCTCTCTGTTAATTACGTCACTGGGTTCAGGTGTGTCTTGTTATTATCCTCGTTTCCCAGTGTACTTTAGTTCCAGTCTGTTCAGTCTGTCTTTGTCGGGTCTACATCGTCATTTATGTGTGTCTTCTACCCCTCCTAGTGTGGATTAACCTGTGTTTTGGACTATAATAAAGACTGTTGCTTTGATTCACGTTTCCGTCATTCCCTCCGACACAGTGTGTGACAATAATAACAATATGAAATAATAAATATTAATAAATTGTAATATTGTAAATAAATTATTTATAAAATAAATTAATAAATTATAATATAATATACAGAAGAAATATAATATACAATACATATAACTTATTGATATATGCATCTATATATATATATATTAGTATATTATATTATAATATATTATTCCTTTTGTGCTATTATTTGTTTGTTTGTTTACAAATTATTTATAATTTCTAGAATAACAATATGATATAATAAATGCTAATAAATGACAACATTATATATAAAATTACTTCTAAAATAAATTATTTCTGAATTTAATTAATTAGTTAATAATAGCACAGAAGAAATGCAAGAACATTTTCGGTGTGCATACCCCTTAAAGATTTAGGCATTTAGACATTTTTGTTTAGTTACGTCATTCTTTTAGACTTCATTTTAGACATCATTGTGATGCGGCTTTATTTCATTAACCTAAACTCTGTCCATTTGGACTTGTTTTGCACACATTTGTTTCATTTTACTGCACATGTATGTAAACTCTTCCCCACCCCCTCACTTCTCCTGTACCCTCTCCTGTGTTCTCCAGGGGTTCTATCTCAGTTGACTGGTCCCGCTGGAGACTGCAGAAAGCTGTTACGACTGCTGTGGTGTCTCCTGCTACAGCAACACCGGTTCATGTGAGCCGCGTCCCACAGGGAGTCTCCACCTGGAACAATGGACAGGTTATGAGAGTAAACAAATATGGCTTTTCTCCATTTCAAATGCACAACGCTGTGGTTAGGATAAACTGGGGGGGGGGGGGGGGGG
>NW_015505275.1:809186-816876 GCF_001515645.1 Sinocyclocheilus grahami
GGGGGGGGGGGGGGGGGGGGGTATCAAACTAACTGAGAGGGAGGAATACTAACATATAGTTGAATATCAAAGGAATAGAATCTTATCTGTGAACAAGCATGACATTTCACGTTCAAATCCCAGGTTTAGGACTAAGGATCTGGGTGAGAGCACCTTGGACTGACAGTTATCATCAAAGACTGAGATAGAGACTAAAAACCAAATCCTAGTACGGTCAAACCCCTTTTAGGTCACAGTAATTAAGCATGTGACTACAGATCTGACAATGGCATCCTATCCTACCAGGTAATACATTAATTTCATCCTTTTTTCTCACTGTTCACTGCAAACAATTTTATATATATATATATATATATATATATATATATATATATATATATTATATATATATATATATGCATGTCAGTATCAGTATGACTTGTTTTATTTAAACAAACATGCATAAGATATTTATTATACTTATTGTGTTTTCCTTTTTATTCAAGTGTACAATATTTTTATAAATATTAAAAATTTTACTTGAGAATTAAAGACGAAAAACATTAAAAATTTATATTTATTTATTTTATTTCTATTTATTTACTTATTTATTTAACATTTAACAACTGAAACAATACAGACGGAAGCACACATGAGGTTCTAGGTGAAACTACTTGAATGCGGGACAATACACCAGACAGACATAGGCTTTTAAAGAACAATTGTGAAAATAAATGAATAAAATACAGTCCTCTTACAGTATTCTATGTGGGAAATAAAAGGGCCTTCCTCTGCATACCCTATTTTCTCTGTGTCAGGACAACCTTGCTTCTGAGAATTATTAATGGCTCCCTTGTAAGCTGTCATCTTTTTTTCTCCCCTCATCTTGCATTTTCCTCCGGTCTCTACGAAGCAGCACCACCACCAAACAGGCCACAGATCAGCTCTATCAAACTGTGTGCGAGAACCCAACAGTCCCTAAGGGTGAAATGAGCAACCTAAAAGAGTACCCAAAAAAGTGGAGCCCCGTTTTAGGAACGGTATATTATTTTGATTGTGTGTGTGCTGTTGTTTTGCGAGGAAGCTGAGACGAAGGGGTGCGGGGACAAATCGCAGCATTGGGAGAGACATGTGGCCTTCGTTTAAACTGAGCCATAAATCAGAGCACTGACATAGAGAAGGAGAGAGGGAGAGAAAGGAAGAAAGAGAGAGTCAAATCTTAAAATTGCCTCGGCTCATTTCCGACGTTTTCACCATTTTCCTCATTTTTGTTGCTTCACCTTCCTCTCCTCATCCTGGTACTTTGTTTACACACCTTTTAAAATGCAATATCTCAGATGCATTAGCCTTCCTCCCTCTTTTGCAGTCGCTCTTCTCTGGGTTAAAAGTTAATAACTATAAGCTCTTTTCCTCACGTACCTCCATCACTCTCTCTCTCTCTCTCGTCTTCGCGGTCCCCCCCACCCAAAGTAAAGTACACAGCACTTCCCTTGGGCTCACAACCAAATGCCACGGCCACGTTAACCCCCATCCGAATTCACACCACTGCCCCTCGCTTTCATTTGGCCCTGAATACATTACGCCCTCACGTGTCCTCTGAGCATCTCTCTGAGGACGCCGATCCGCCCAGCACCCCGCCATCAACCACAGTTCACCGCCCGGAGAGGACGTAAGGTCAGTGTGAGGAAAAGCAAGGGCAAAGCGGCCTTGTGCAAGAACAACAGACGAATAACATCTCAACATGTTTACTATGAGATTAAACAGGTTCTGTTGGTTAAAAATGAAGAGTTGTTGCTAATTTGGGCTTCGGGTGGACATTGATACTTCAGAATTGTATCACTTTAAGGGATAGTTCACCCACAAATAAAACTTCTGTCATTAATTACTCACCCTGTTTTTGTGAAACAGGTCAACTGATTGTTTTGATACTTTTGCATTTTTAGATGACAGCTTGATAAACAACAAGTAGTCTTCACAATGTCATTTCAAAGTAATAGTAAAGTCATATAGTGCTGCAGAATGTGTGAGTAATTAATGACAGACATTTCATTTTTTGGGGGGTGAACTAGACTAGTTTTATTAAGTGAAAAAAGTTTGAATATTAAAAAAAACACGTCAGATGAGATTATTCACATTTGACAGAAACGGACTGAGCAGTCCTCTAAAACACTCACTAAAACCTGTTGAAAAGTATGTATTTTGTGATTTGTTTTGTGGAATTCACTACCATTCAAAAGTCTTGTGCAAGTGAGAACTTTTTTATGAAATTAATACTTCTGTTCAGTAGGTACACATTAAATTGAACAGTAACTAAATGTTACAAAATATTTCTTTATTTTCTATTTATTTTCTAAAAATTCCCACAAAAAAATATTAAGCAGCACAACTGTTTCAACATTGATAATAAAAAATGTTCATGAGCACCAAATCAGCATATTAAAATATTATTTGATATTAGAAAGGGGAAACAAATTTGTACAACCCCAAACTTTTAAATGATAGTGTACGTGCAACAATAAAAACAATAATAACAGTCTGTACTATCACATCATGTTATTGTATTTAAGTTATTCAAACATCACATGAGAATGGTTTAGTATATCCGCCCGTCTAATCCCATTTGCATCAATTACCACTTATCAGCATCATGCAAATACGTAAATGCTATATTGCCTCTTATATAGATTTTCTGAATGACGTGCTGAAGATGATTAAAATTGCTCAATATTCATCGGCTTGTGCATGTTGAAGAGCCTAATATTGTTCTTTGGTAGCTGCAGCTGTAATATTTATCAGCTTTTCAATAATCTACAGTGTTAATGTCAATCACGCAAGTACTTATGCAAGGAATCGGATTGCATTTAAATCCATCAAACAGGAGGGATAAGAACAATAATCCGAAAGTCATTACAATGAAATTTGTAATACAAATATGATTAGATGAAGAGAGGGGGGGGGGGGATCAAAGGGGATTTAAAAGAATGAGTCTAATGTTCAAAAATGTCAAAGATATCAGATCTGAAAGCAGAGCAGTGGTGTTTCCAGAGGCAGTGGAGGGAAGAAGAAAAACTGAAAGGCGCGAGATTTTCGCCCTGCTCTGCTGTTTGCTCTGTTTGTCTGCTTTTGCATGATTAATATTCCGGTCCATGCCATCCCACTGCGCCCCTGCAGACAGCCCCCAGCCTGCAGCTCGGACATTCCATTTTCCTCCAAAATTCACGCCCGAAACTCTCAGAGCGGCCCGTCAACAGTGAAAAGGAAGGATTCGATAGATGATGGTCTTAACGCTGAGGCTAATGATGATGATGATGATGATGGTGGTCCACCAGACAAGAGAAAGGCCTTCTGGGGAACGAGGTGTGGGGGTGATGGGGGTGCATCACGCCGAGGTGCAGAATAGCACCCCATCACCCCCCTCACCCTCGGCGGCGCTGTGGGCCATGCCGATATGCGGGGTCCATTGTGTAGCGATTATGTAGGACGAGCACGAAGGGTGCTAATCTTAATGTGGGAGGGTACGTGCTTGTGAATGATTGAGTATGAGGAAAAAGAGAAAAGGAGGAGATGAGGAAGAGGAGGAGAGGACGAAGAGAGAGAGAGAACCCCCTTAGCAGCGATTAAGAAATGGTCTGTCACAGATTAAAGCTGCGGGGAGGCAGGAGGGAGATGAGGCGAAGCCTCCCACAGACACAGGCTCATGAGGACGCTTTGCTGAGATTACCTGCGGTTATACGCAAGCAGCTGCTTGGGCACACGCACACACACAGAGAAACTCACGCAGAAGAGCGGGAGGGTGAGAGAAAATGAGAGACATTGAGAGGGATGAGAGGGGGTAAAACAAACCTAAACCAAATAGGCTTGCGATTTACAGAGGGTGAGCGGAGAGGGAGGACGACAGAGATGGAGAAAGAGACGGATGCCCGAGGAGAAAAGAAGAAATAAAGGAAGGATGGAGCTTGAAAAGCCGCCTGCCACGACAGCAGCGGCAAAAAAAGTGATAAAAAAATATTGCAGAGGGCCACACAGATATTATGCATCTATCATTTGTTCCTCATTTCATGTTCAAGACTGTAAATACCAACAGCTAACAGCTTTTTCTGCTATTCTTCAAATTTAGCTAACAAGCAGTCGAGTGGTCCTAATTAAACATTACTTAAATATCTATGTTCCTTGAACCTCTTTGACTATCTTTAAAATTAAGATTTTAGGTATTTATTAATCAGTATTGAAAGTATTGTTGCATTAGAAGTACAGTAATCAAATTAAAGTGAAAAAGTGAGTGAGTGACGTGACATAGTATGGTGACCCATACTCGGAATTAGTGCGCTGCATTTATCCCATCCAAAATCCACACACTTTTTTTGCTGCGGTGCCCGGGGAGCAGTTGGGGGTTCGGTGCCTTGCTCAAGGGCACCTCAGTCATGGTATTGAAGGTGGAAGAGAGCGCTGTACATTCACTCCCCCCACCTACAATCCCTGCCGGTACGAGACTCGAACCCACAACCTTTGGGTTACGAGTCCGACTCTCTAACCATTAGGCCACCTTAAAAAAATCTTATATTTAAAATCTTATATTTTGCATTATAAGTAAATAATAAATGTTATAATGAATACATAAATAAAAATTGTATTGACTGATTATATGAAATAAAATAAAATAAAAAATAAAATAAAATGTTTTTAGATTTTATAAAAAGAAAAACATTTTTTAAATCAGTTATATTTCACAGTGTGAGAGAAAACTTGATTCTTATAAAAAATCTCATATTTTACATTATAAGTGAAAAAGTAAAAATGTGTTATAATAAATAAATTGTATTTATTGTTTGGTTGATTATCTTGAGTTCCAAATGAAGGCATTAGTCTATATTCAAAATACATCTAGCATTTTTTTCACAATCAAAAAAATATAGAATTAAATAAAATTAAATTAAAAAAGGAGCAATAAATGCGATTCCTAATCCAACTCAGATAAGAATATATATTTAGATTTGTTTAAAGCAATTTTGTTGTAAGTAAGGGTCAATCAGTTACATTTCACAGTGTTTGTGTCATTCAAAAAGAGTGAAATTTTGAATCTTCAAGGAGAAAGGAAGGTTAATTATGGCTGAATTCCTCATCCCACAAGAGTCTTGTTTTCACACTCTATTCCTGCCATGTAAAGGTGAACATTTCTTCACTCTCTCATTGACTGATTGACACATATGGCCAAGTCGCTTCCCATAATGCACCAAGCTGGCAGGTCAAGTTTCGTTTTAGCTTCATACTGAGTGGAGAAGACGAAGACCTCCTCAGTTTGTTATAGAAGAAACAAGCTCCTCTGACTGGCAGGTAAGGCTTGTTTTGAACTGCTGGAGCAATTAATTGACGAGCCAATTGAAACGAGAAGCCCAGGGCAGTACGACTCAGTCCAGGAAAGAGAGAGAGCGAGAATTGAGTTCATCCGTTTAAAACAAATGTTGACACAAGACAGACAGTGTAACAGTTTGGATTAGCATGCACAGACAAAAAAACTGCAGTATGCACCTGATACAGAAAAAGAAGTTGATGTTCATTTGATTGGTCATGCTTCTACATATTAAGAGATCCTATGATGGGATAAAAACAAAACTGATAATTCATGCTTACTCAAATATAGGAACATTTTTTCTCATTTAATTGGGGTTTTTTTCTGTTAAAAACATTTAGCATGAACAAGTAAATAAAAGTAAATATAAACTTCTATTTTATTTAAAAAGCTTCTATTTTAAAAATAAACACATAAAAACGATGTTATAATAAATGCATACATTGTATTTATTTATTTAAAATACAATATACTCTATATATCAGCCTATATCTTGAGTTCCTCATTAAGGAAGAATATTATTTAAAAAAATATTTTTAAAAAATGTATCACTTTTTAGCCTTTTCTAACAATCAAAAAAGCATTCCTTCTAAAATAAAATTATTTAGACTCCTTACTCACATTAAATAACATCATATCAGATAAGCTATTTAAACCAAGTGACATTTATTTTAAATAAATATTTTTAAATAATTAAATATTAGATATACTGTCCAATCAAGGATTTGGACATTTAAGCTGTTAGTTTATATATGTCCATAATGTAATAAACAATATCTGTGATTAAATTACTTAAAATTTCCACACAAAAAAAATCACCTTGACATCATTAAAATTGCAAAAATGGCTCAGAAAGGTGAATTAGTTCTGAGAAATGCCTTATTTGTTTGCAGATGCCTAATATTTTGTAACTAATGCAATGATGTTAATGCAATTTGACATAGTCTTGCAGACATTAGTCTGGTCTGGGATGCATATAATAACATTAGTGTGTATGAATAGTATGTGATGGTGTTTTTTTTTCTGCATTAGTCAGAATGTACATACCTCCATTGCAGATCGAGGGTGCAGGAAAGGAATGGCCTTGTGAACCGTGAGTTTTCAACCTGGTGACCCGCTGGTTCCTAGTCCATCTCCACAAGCACTAATAAAACACAGCGAGTTGTGAATTATTACTGCATCACTCCCGACATGCTTCTGACAGGCTACGGTAGGCGAAGATAATTGCCCTTGCACTTGCTCCCTAATGAACATAATTACACGTTATTTCCCATTCTCCCTGTGATTAATTGTTACAACGTTTCTTTGTTGGGTTCCCGACAAATTGCCACTTCATAATGACACTATTGCCTCGCTGCAGAGTGCACAATCAAAAATGGTTCTGGCACTTCAGCAGGCAGGCCTGAGGTCCTTGACAAGCAAAGTTAAATTGGTAAAGTAAACAGTCTTGACATTTGTTTGACCAGTAAGCAGTTAAAGCTCTATAATAGAGCTTTTACTTTTATGTTTAGCTGTAAATCACTGTGAGGTTTTTGGAATGTCAAAGATGTTTAATAAAAACATCAGTCATATTTCAATCATTGTGTTTGGCTGTAATAGTCAAATAAATGTTTCAGCAGTCATGCAGTTTTATAACATTTTAGCAGACGCATTTATTCAAAGTAAGGCCTTTTTTATTTTACTGTAATGTTATATAATAATAAAATAAAGCATCATTACATCACTGTTTAAAGGTATAGTTCACCCAAAAATGAAAATTCTGTCATCATTTACTTACCCTCATGTCATTCAAACCCATTATGTCTTCCTTTCTTTCCTCTGTGGAAAAGAATGGTTATTAATATTTTAAATTAGCTTTTGTTTTTATATTTTTAGTTTTGATTTTAATTTTAGTTTCATTTTTAGTCATTTTGATATGTGCTTTTGTCATTTTTATTAGTTTTTGCATTACTTTTTTTTTTACTTTAGTTTAACTAATTAAACTTATTTTTTATTTCAATTTTGGTTTTAGCTTCATCTCAAACTTATATAAGTTTTTTGCCAAGTTTTACATTTTAATTTTTAATATAACTAGTTTAACTTTTTTTTTGTTTCAGTTTAAATTTTTTTATTTGTAATTTTAGTGCTTAAAGGGGTCATAGGATACTACATGCACTTTTACAAGTTGTTTGAACTGAAATGTGTGTTGGCAGTGTGTGTACACAGCCACCCTATAATGATAAAAATCCACCCAGTGTTTTTTTTTTTTTAATCGTGTTAAATGTTTTCCTCTTTCTCAATTCGAGCCAATCTCAGATGCCTGTCTGTGGGACATCACAAAAACAGGCCCCTCCCACGATAGTTTGATTGACAGTAGCGTTTCGG